>NW_004444187.1:430691-465757 GCF_000243295.1 Trichechus manatus latirostris
CCAGAACTAGATGGTGCCTGGCTACCACCAATAACCGCCCTGACAGGAAACACAACAGAGAGTCCCTGATGGAACAGCAAAAGATGGGGTGCAGAATTCAAATTCTAGTAAGAAGACCAGACTTTACGGTCTGACTGAGACTGGAGGAACCCTGGAAAGCATGGCCCCTGGATTCTCTGTCAGCCCAGAACTAAAACAATTTCCAAGGCCAACTCTTCAGACAGGGATTGGACTGGATTGTGGGACATACAGTGATACTGGTGAGGAGTGTGCCTCTTAGCTCAAGTAGATACAAGAGACCAAAGGGACAGCTTCTGTCCGGAGGTGAGATGGAAAGGCAGAGAAGGTTAGGAGCTGGTTAAATGGTTATGGGGAATCAGGAGTGGAAAGGAGGAGTGTGCTGTCATAGAAAGGGGTAAGCAATTAGGGTCACATAACAATGTATGTATAAAAATTTTGTATGGGAGACTAACTTGAAATGTGAACTTCATTTAAAGCACAACAATTTAAAAAAAAAAAAAAAGAATTTCCCTAAAAAAAAAGAAAAGAAGAAAAAATCTTGGTTCAACACTGATTATGATGGATTAGGGTTCTGGCCCCTTGACTTCTAGTCTAGCTCAACTAACTGATTTGTGGACAGGGCTTTGTTTTTTTTTTTTGTTTTTGTTTTTGTTTTTATTATTGTACTTTAGATGAAGGTTTACAGAACAAATAGTTTCTCATTAAACAGTATACATATTGTTTTATGACAATGGTTAACAACCCCACAACATGGCAACACTGTCCCTTCTCAACCTTGGGTTCCCTATTACCAGCTTTCCTGTCCTCTCCTGCCTTCTAGTCCTTGCCCCTGGGCTTGTGTGCCCCTTTAGTCTCATTTGATTTATGGGCCTGTCTAATCTTTGGCTGAAGGATGAACCTCGGGAGTGACTTCATTACTGAGCTAAAAGGGTGTCCAGGGGCCATACTCTTGGAGTTTCTCCAGTCTCTGTCAGGCCAGTAAATCTGGTGTTTTTTTGTGAGTTAGAATTTTGTTCTACATTTTTCTCCAGCTCTGTCCTGGGCCCTCTGTTGTGATACTGGTCAGAGCAGTCAGTGGTGGTAGCCAGGCACCATCTAGTTGTACTGGGCTCAGTCTGGTGGAGGTCGTGGTAGTTGTGGTCCATTAGTCCTTTGGACTAATCTTTTCCTTGTATCTTGTTTTCTTCATTCTCCCTTGCGTGGACAGGGCTTTGAACCTGTTAGTTCCAGTTCGAAACCCTGCTTGTGAATATTAGGAATGCAGGTTGGTCTTTCAGAGCCCTGGTGGCATAGTGTTTAAGAGCTACAGCTGCTAACCGAAAGGTCGGCAATTCAAATCCACCAGCCGTTCCTTGGAAACTCTGTGGGACAGTTCTACCCTGTTTTTTAGGATTGCTATGAGTCACAGTTGACTCAGTGGCAATGGGTTTAATGGGTAGGTTGTCTTTCAGACTTTGTTTCTCATTTGATACAGCGGGTGTTATGGATTGAATTGTGTCCCCCCGAAATATGTGTTGTAAATCCTAACCTCTATGCCTGTGGTTATAATCCCATTTGGGAATGAGTTTTCTGTTAAATTAATGAGGCAGGATTAATGTAGGATATGTCTTGAGTTAATCTCTTACAGAGATTTAAAAAAAAGCAGATTAGGCAAGCAGAGATGAGGGGAGATGCCGAGCCACATGAAGATCACCATGCAGCCAAGAAATAAGGACCTTTCCCCAGAGCTGACAGAGAGAGAAAGCCTTTTCCTAGAGCCCACACCCTGAATTCAGACTTCTAGCTTCCTAAACTGTGAGAAAATACATTTCTATTTGTTAAAGTCACCTACTTGTGGTATTTGTTGTAGCAGCACTAGATAATTGAGACAGTAGGCATAATAATGTCTGATTTTTCTAGCACCATAATGATATCAAGAGTCTGAAAGAACATAATGTATGTCAGAGTACTTTGCAAATAGCACAAGATACCTATTAACAGATTCTTACCCTTCTCTATTATTTTCTTTAGGAAATGTATTCAAGAATCATTGACAGGTTCTATGCACAGTTAAGTAAGCACTACGCTGCTATCTGAAAGGTTGCCAGTTCAAATTCACCCAGAGGTGCCTTGGAAGAAAGTACTAGTGAAAACTTAGCCATTGAAAACCCTTTGGAGCACAGTTCTACTCTAACACACATGAGGTCGCCACGAGTCAGAGTCAACTCAATGGCAACTGTTTGTTTTTTATGGTGCACAAACCCTTACAAATGTGATGATGCTGGAATACTAGTATCAATTCAATCATCTCTCTTGTCCCCTGCCAAGTTTCCTGATGCTCCACTGTGGGGGAGTAAAGTCTCAGAGGCTTTTTGATCTTTCAGTAAAAGCAATGGGATCATAGTATTGCCCAACTCCAGGCACTATTGCCAATGGAATCTCTAAATGGGGCCTCATGGGGTTATACTATGTAGTGGACTGATTGACAGATAGCTGAGAAAGAAAGACCCTTCTCTTTGGATGGGAGAGGAGAATGGAAGGGTGGAAATTGGAAGTCAGGACAATGAAAAGAGGAACTGAAAGGTAAAGTGAGGGAGAAAATATTTTGCCTGCTTATTTTATTAAGGTCCTGGTTAAATCTGTTAGTCCAGGTCTCCGTCAAGGACCGCAAGAGTTATACACAACATGCCAGTGAAAATAGCCATAACCAGAGCTGTTTCACTCCTGCCTGTGACCACTTGTCATTTGCCTTGTCCCCTTCCCTATGAAACATCAAAGTCTTCCCTCAGTGGGATTTGTATGAGTCTCTCATTTGACCTATGTATGAGAGGATGAAGCTCATAATTATTAGAATTATTTTTTCAGTCCCTTAACTTGAGCCTTACAATTAAAAAGACTTTCATTCTGATTAAGAATGGGAAATTAGAACATGACCCACTCTTGTTTATTAGCCCCCTCTTTTTCTGCCAAGATTTAATTCTGTGGGATTTTTGAAATGCAACATGTCAGAAATAAAATAACAGAGCACTCAAGCACTCTTAGGGGAGGACTGGGGAGAAGTATTAAAAAAAAACAAAAAGTAACAGGAAAATAATTAAAGGAAACATCTCTGACATACTAAAACTAAAGCAAACCATATGCTGTGGCAAAGAATTATTTGCTGTAGCCCTGGTTGAATGGGAAGGTCCTCACCTCCCTTTTGAAGATCCGGCTGAGTTATCCCCCTCTCGGGATCTTAGGGCCTCATTCCTTCTGACCGAGGGCTCTGGGTGGCTGTCATGCCCTTAAGTATCTGTTGCTGAGCCTGCTATAGAGCCAGCAGCAGTTACCAGAATGTCAGACACTGACCTATTTTCTAGATTCATGAACCAGTAAAGCTAATTTAATGCTCTCTTTTCCAAAGCCCAAAATACACTGATTTTCCAAACAGATCAGTGCTAGCCACCCTGGACCCAAGACATCACTGGACGGTCCCTAAGCAGTTTCTGCTATGGTGAATTGAATTGCATAGATAACCACCTGTGTGCTTCTGCAGTGTATTCCTTCTTGGATCCATGCATTCATTCTGAAGTGAAATATTTGTAGATAAACTGACATAGTAACAGAGTGTCGTTACTAATCCACCAACTGAAAGGAAACAGCAAGATGCCAAGGAGCCAAGTCTGAGACTTCTAGCACAGACCAAGTAGGTGGCTGCCCATTTAAGGTAACTGAAGAACACCAAAATATTAATTCTGCTCAAAATGGAGGTTTATAAAATATCAGTGATGGAGAAAAACAGAAAAATGATCTGGTTCAGTGATCTTCAACTGGTGGGTAGGTTGGGGGAGGGGGATTAATTGGAATCACTGAAGAACTTTTTCAAAAGACATATACAGGCTACCTGAAACCTCTCCCAATCAGCCAGAGAGTATATTAGGGTTTGGGAAGGTTTTAAGGTGGTCACACAAATCTTCTAAAAGCTCACCAGATAATTCTGATAAATACCCCCTGATCTCCCTAGAGAACCCACTGTTTTACTGATAAAGAAATTAAGTCTGAGAGGTATGCTTTGGCAAAAGCCACACAGCTATTAAGATGTTGAACTGGGATTCCCTGCTCAAATGTTCTGACTGAAAATCCATAACTCTTTACAAATATACTTAAATTAGACCACTGTTAAATTTAGGGATAATGTGCTGTAACTGTTTGTGACCCTTCACCTCAGTCCCTAGCTGAACTTCTTACAGGTGGAATGAATTGAGTAACTGTCTGTTAAATTGAAAAGATAGGTTATAAAGTTTCTTCATATGTTAGGATTTTATATGTAAAGTGGGCTTCTTGTAAACATCATATAGTTGGGTCTTCCTTTTAATACAATTTGACAATCTCTGCCTTGTAATTGGAATTGTTACACTATTTACATTTCATGTAATTATCAGTATAGTCAGGAATCAAATGTTCTATTTGCCCTCTTTTGTTTCTTTTTCCCTCTATTTCTGTCTTTTTTTCGGGGGGAGTGAGGGTGTTAGTAAGAAGCCCTGGTGGCACAGTGGTTAAGTGTTCGGCTGCTAACTGAGAGGTTGGCAGTTCAAACCCACCAGACGTCCGTGGGAGAAAGATGTAGCAGTCTGCTTCCATAAAGATTACAGCCTTGGAAACCCTATGGGGCAGTTCTACTCTGCTGGAATTGTCTCAACAGCAGTGGTTTGGTTTGAGGATGTTAATGAAGCAATTTATACATAATTCTACTTTCTCTCTATTACTGGTTTATCAGCTGTGCCTTTTTGTTGTCTCTGCTTTTTAGTGTTTGCTCTAGGGTTTACAACACACATTGTTAATATTTTTGCTTTAGACACTCAATTATCTTTCAAAATATAAATTTTAATTGGAAAAAGGTATTTTATATTTTCCCAGCTATTTTTCCCCTCTAACGCTTTTCATTCCTTTTTGTACATCTGAATTTTCATCTGGTATTATTTTTCTTCTATGTGAAAGACTTTCTTGATATTTGTTGTAGTTTAGGCAGTAGTGTACTCGAGCCAGTTCACATAGGCTCACAAGAGCTGATTGTGTGCATCTCTTCCATCTTCTACGTGTTGGGCTAATAGTTTGAAAATGGCCACGGTGAGAGTACTTACACCATAAAAATTATAAAATGCTACAAATCTGGACTTGTTTTCCCAGCCAGATGATTGTTAAACATATTTCAGCACATAATTTAGTCCATGTCTGCTAAGCAATAAATTCTCTCAGCTTTTATATGCCTGAAATGTCTTTATTTCACCTTATTTTTTGAAAGAAGCTCAATGAATCTAAGAAGAACAAATATGAAGAAAATCACTTCATGGTACCTAGTAATCAAATTACTAAAACTTTGTGATAAAGAAAATGTTAAAAGCATCCAAAGAGGGCAGGGAGGGGGTGGAGAACACATTATGTACAGAGAGACAAAGATAAGAATGACAGCAGACTTCTCATCAGAAACAATGCAAGCCAGAAGAATATGGAGTGGCATCTTTCAATTATTGAAAGGAATAAACTATCAATCTAGAATTCTATACCCAGCAAAAATTTCATTCAAACATGAAGGTGAAATAAAACTGAAAAAGCATGCTAGTGTCTAAGGAGGGCTACAAAATATCCTGATGTGTTTGGCAAATTTGCAGGGTAGGTCATCTAGTAGCCTATCTGCAGGAGTGGTCAATGTATCTTTTAGCAGAAAGGCATCTGAAGAAAAAACGAAAGCATAGTGATGCAGTAGTAAAGCTCAGTGGTAATGAGAGTGGGACAGTACTGTTATAAGGGCAGTGTACAGTCACTTAGATTTTGCACAGGTCCCATCCCTCACAGGATGCAATATCTGAAGCCAGTGATGAAGACACAGATCTGGTTGTAATTAAAAACTAAAAGATATGTTTTACCCAAAGTTGTATGAGACTTTATGGAGTAATCAAGACCACTTTGACACTCTTTTAACAAAATGTAACACCAAAAGAGATAAGAGACATTGTGTCCAACTTTATCCCCATGTCCTAATGGTCCAGATTTGTTTATGAGCATGTATGAGACTCCTCTGGAGGTCCCACAAAATATTGACGTTATCTTTTCTAGAGGTTGAAATCTTGCATTAGCTAAGGGAGAAAGGGCAAGTAAATACCTGGCTTTATTGAATAATATCTGTTTTGTACTTTTCTAATGAATATGACTGTCCAGTATCTTTTGAATTTTCTATTATTTGGAGTATTTCCTTGTGATATCTCACCTCCTTAGGGTTAAGTTAGAAACTTTTTCCCAAGCTTTCCTTGTAGCTAAGGTGTAACGAGTCAGCTATACCAGCATGAGACTTCTATATAGAAAGAAATCAACATGAAGGAGCAGCTTACAAGGGGAATCCAGCGTCTAGAAAAGATGACCATAGAGACACCCAGCTTGCAGCAACAGCAGTAATGGGGTCCTGGCACAGGTGCTAAACAGCAGTGAGGCAAGTTTGTATTTGTGCTGAACAGCAGCAACAGCAGCACCAGCAGACACTCTGCTGGACTAATCTCAAGGTGTGGTTTGGGCATTGTTTCTGGTTCCATAGCCTCCAAGGCGTATTCTCTAGACCTCCTAGTCAGTCTGTGAACTGCCTAATATCCTTTAATAAATTCCTTTACTGTGTAAACTACCATGATGAGGTTCTGTTATTTTCACCTAAGAAACCCAGCTGATTCAATCTCTATTATGTGCTGATTTTCATGGTCATAATCGGTACCTCCCAAGCATTCCATTACCCACTCATTCCCTAAAGGGCTAAACTTTCAGGATTCTGACTTTACATATTTATATGCAGTCAACTAGTGGATAAAATGTTTTTCTTGATGCATTTCTGTCACAGTTCCAAGGAGCCTTGTAAATCCCGTAAGACCTCAACTTGGCAAAGATTGAATATCTTCCAAGGGACAGCAGAGGAATGTTGGATAAAAGTTGGCATTATTCAGATAGTTGTTTCCTCTCCTTAATGGAAAGAAGACCTCTGGTGGGAATTGTATCATTCTCTTGGCCAGGATGCCTGGTCAAAACCCTCATTCACCAACATGAAGACTCTGCCAAAGGTACTTGGAAGAACATTGAACGTTTTGCTTATCTAGGCAGCACCTAACTGTCATTTCTACAATCACAAAAGGAGGAAAATAATTAATAAAGAAATACAAAGAAATCTAGAATCGGGATTCTTTGCTACAGGTGCAGGAAGGAATTTTGAGAAACCACGTAACTGAATTGAAAGAAATTAGCTATTAAAGTTTGTGATATCAGTTAAATTTCTCCTCTATTTTTAAAAATAAAAGATGTCTTAAACATGCGGTTTCTCCTTATAATTTTTAAACTAAGTTTATAATTGGCAATGAAGTCGTATATGTAGTTGGCACAATAATTGGAACTAAAATAATTTCAGCTTTTAACAGACTTCATCTCCTAGGGCCCTGTATTGTCTTTCTGTGATCCTTCCCTGCTTTGAGGGCCCCCTCCCTCCACACATCCCTTCCTTCCACTACACTTATCCTCTGTCAGAAGAGGAGCCAATGCATTCGTGCATACATATGTGATTGATAACTCTTAACCGCTCACTCTCTGATGGGTGTTTGCATTTCACCTTTAAGCCAAAAAGATGGATTGATATGGGAGTCTGACTATGGCTTTCTTGTCACGTCTGGATTTATATCCTTTGTGAAGCTGCTGACACCATTCATAGCCAGCATATAAGGCAATAATATAGTTTGGCCCTCCCTGTCTTTACCTCAGGAAGTGGGCCTAAGTTTCCAGATATTCCTCAGTAGAGCAGAGCTGAAAGCCTCTCTCTGAGGCCTTTTTGATAAAAAATACATGCAAGAGGTACCACAAATTTAAAAAATAAAAATATGAAAACAAACCTGAAAAGCCACAGTGATGCCTGTGTGGTGTGCCATTCTTGTTCACAGCCAGGACCTACCAGTGTTGTGATGTTACCTGCCCCCTGTAGGAACTGGACCTGATGCAAATAGCATTTGCCTTCATAAGTGTTCTGATAGGTAAGACTTGTAGAGCATCCAGTGGTGGAGAAGGCTCACCATCAGCTGCAGGAGCACAGCCATTTCAGCCAGTCCTGAATCTAGGCTTGAAATAACAGTTACTTACATTTGTTATATTGCCTAATAATTTGCAAATACTTTCATATACAGCAGCTTTGGGAGGACAGCAGGAGAGGAATTGCTCCTATTTTATGGGTGGGTCTCAGATATGTCAAGGGTGTTACTGAAGTCACACATCTAGGAATGCTAAATCAGGAACCCCAACTGATTATAAATCTAGTGCTCTTTCTACCACATTCCACTCTTTATAATGCATCTCCTGTGAGACACACACACATAAAAACTATAGAAGACTGCTGAATACTGAAATAGCCCTTCGACAAATAATATGTTATTAAAGAGCTACAGAAGCATCATGATGGGCTGGTAAGAAACCAAAACTCTTTCACTGCATAGGTAAGGATTCAGTCCTTCAATCCACAAGCATTTGTTGAACACCTACTGTGTTCTAGACACTTGACTAGAGGCTGGGTAGAACAGCACATAAGATTATCAGGGTCCCTGTCCTCTTGGAGCTAATCTAACCATTAAGATAGTGAGAATAGTTGCTCATTAGATCAATAGTTAGATCCTTAGATCATTTAGCAGCTCGGGTTTCAGCTCATGTTTGCTTATGACTGGATTCCAGCTGATGGCCTGTATCACTCATCTGTCACCCTTCACATTCTGCCTTATATTGTAATTTTCTTATTAAAAGTCTCGTCTTTAACTGGATATAAATTCCTAAAGGGCAAAAATCATACATTTTTATAGCCACCATGTCACAACTCAAAGGAGGGAGTGGGAGGACAATGTGTAAAGAATTCCAGGAATAGCTCTCTGTAAAGGGAGTTGATGGTCATTGGATGAACTGTTGGTTTTGGCCTCCCTAAATCACTCCACCAGGCCCCACTAGCGTCATGTGTTTTCTTTACGTAAAAAGGGTTGACTACAAAAATGTGGGAGAATTGAACATTCAAAGTGTGTTTGTGTGTTTCAAACTGTTTGAACAAAACATTTGAGTTATACGTTTTATGTTGGCAAGGACAGAGATATCTAGTAGATACTACTTAAAGGTGCCTGTATGCTTCACTAAGGCTGTACATAGGGGCATCAAACCCCTTCATCTGCAGCTTTCAGCTCTCTGTGAGCAGGTGATAGCAAACAGCCTCCAGATGCACAACTATGAGGTATGAACAGCTTGCCTTCTTCATCTTTTTCTCTACCCTATTTTTGGCATCTACCACATTCATGTTCTATAAGAAAATAGGAAATCATTTGATATGAGTACTTTACACTTTACTACGTGCAGTCCCAGGGTTACCAATGTCCAACTTATGGACAACTCGTACTTGCCCTTTAATGTTCTGTAAATTTGCGCTCACTTTGAAACGACGGAACCAACCCCAACTCAAAAGCTGTTCATCACAATCACCTTCAGGTGCTGCACATGCATCTTTTAAATCATTGAAAAGTCTTCAAGCCTTTCCTTGCACTAAAATAAGGCTAAATAAGAACGGTATGAAATTGTTCTGACTTACCTACAAATTTAACTTAAAGACAGTTAGGAATGGATCTCGTTCGTAACCCGGGGACTGCCTGTATTTAAATTTAACAAACATTTATGAATATCTACAATGGGCCAACAGCCATACTGGTCACTTTCCATAAATGGCTTCTGATCTGTAAGGTAGAGAAGTGATCTGTAGTTTGAAAGCTACAAACAATGTGATACAGAGGCACTTAGGAATGGGATAAGAAAGACTATCAGAGGCAACTAAATTGAGTAATTAATAGATAAATGATTAATTCATTTGTTCAACCAATATATATTTATATCATGGTTCAGGAACTCTGATAGGCGCTGGAGATACTGAAGAAAATAAAACAAGCTAAGTCCTTGCCCTGATAGAACTTATAGTGGGAGACATTAACAATAAATAAGTAATGAAGAAAACAATGTCATATTATACCTTAAGTCCCAACCAACTCTCAAGTGTTTGCTATGCTATAACCTCACTGAACTACCAATTATTCTATACATAAAGCCATTTTCTTTCACATCTCTCAGATATTGTTTCCTTAGTTGCAAAAGTTTCCACCACTTTCTGGTCTGACTTACAAGGTTCCTTCCCATCCTTCAAGGTTCAGCTCAAAAGTCAGCTCTCCTTTTGAGCCTTCCCTGATAGTCCCAGGAAAAGTTCAGGCTCCCTCGTTCAGGTGGCCATAACACTCTATGCACTAGGCCTCAATTTCTGCAGGCATAATGTTATTGTTCGGTACCTTCGAACCCGTTCCCACTCATAGCAACCCTATGTACAACAGAACTAAACATAGCCCAGTCCTGAGCCATCCTCACAATCGTTGTTATGCTTGAGCCCATTGTTTGCAGCCACCATGTCAGTCCATCTCGTTGAGGGTCTTCCTGTTTTTCGCTGACCCTCTCCTTTCCAAGCATGATGTCCTTCTCCAGGGACTGGTCCCTCCTGATAACATGTCCAAAGTACGTGAGATGAAGTTTTGCCATTCTTGCTTCTAAGAAGCATTCTGGCTGTACTTCTTCCAAGACAGATTTGTTCCTTCTTCTGGCAGTCTGTGGTGTATTCAATATTCTTTGCCAACAACATAATTCAAAGGCGTCAATTATCTTTCAGTCTTCCTTATTCATTGTCCAGCTTTCTAATGCATGAGGCGATTAAAAATACCATGGCTTGCATCAGGCTTACCTTAGTACTAAAAGTAACATCTTTGCTTTTCAATACTTTAAAGAGGTCTTTTGTAGCAGATTTGCCCAATGCAACACTTCGTTTGATTTCCTGATCGCTGCTCCCATAGGCGTTGATGGTGGATCCAAGTAAAATGAAATCCTTGACAACTTCAATATTTTCTCTGTTTCTCATGATGTTGCTTATTGGCCCAGTTGTGGGGATTTTTGTTTTAAGTTGAGATGTAATCCATGCTGAAGGCTGTAATCTTTGATCTTCATCAGTAAGTGCTCCAGGTCCTGTTCACTTTCAGCAAGCAGAGTTGTGCCATCTCCATATCGCAGATTGTTAATGAGCTTTCCTCCAATCCTGATACCATGTTCTTCTTCATATAGTTAGGCTTCTTGGATTATTTGCTCAGCATAGGATTAAGTAAGTATGGTGAAAGGATACAACCCTGACGCTCACCTTCTTTGACTCTAAACCGCGCAGTATCCCCTTGTTCTGTTCAAATGACTGCCTCTTGGCCTATGTAGAGTTTCCACCTGAGCACAATTAAGTGTTCTGGAATTCCCATTTTTCACAACCTTATCCATAATTTCTTATGATTCACACAGTGGAATGCCTTTGCATAGTCAATAAAACACAGATAAACATCTTTCTGATATTTTCCGCTTTCAGCCAAGATCCATCTGACATCAGCAATGATATCCCTCATTCTATGTTCTCTTCTGAATCCAGCTTGAACTTCTGGTAGTTGCCTGTCGATGTACTGTCGCAGCTGCTTTTGAATGATCTTCGGCAAAATTTTACTTGCCTGTGATATTAATGATATTGTTCAATAATTTTCATATTCTGTTGGATCACCATTCTTTGGAATGGGCACAAATATGGAACTCTTCCAATTGGTTGGCCAAGAAGCTGTCTTCCAAATTTCTTGACATAGACAAGTGAGTACCTCCAGCACTGCATCTGTTTGTTGAAACATCTCAATTGGTATTCTGTCAATTGCTGGAGCCTTGTTTTTTGCCAATGCCTTCAGTGCACCTTGGACTTTTCCTTCAGTACCATTGGATCTTGATCATATGCTACCTCCTGAAATGTTTGAACATCAACCAGTTCTTTTTCGTACAGTGACTCTGTGTATTCCTTCCATCTTCTTTTGATGCTTCCTGCATCATTCAGTATTTTCCCTGTACAATCCTTCAATATTGCAACTCGAGACTTGAATTTTTTCTTGAGAAATGCCAAACGTGTTCTTTCCTTTTGGTTTTCTATCTCTAGGACTTTGTGAATATCATTATAATACTTTGTGTTCTTGAGCCACCCTTTGAAATCCTCAGTTCTTTTACTTCATCTTTTCTTCCTTTTGCTTTAGCTACTCAACACTCAAGAGCAAGTCTCAGAGTCTCTTCTGACATCCATTTTGGTCTTTTCTTTCTTTCCCGTAGTTTTAATGACCTCTTGCTTTCTTCATGTATGATGTCATTCCACAACTCATCTGGTCTTCGGTCATTAGTGTTCAATGTGTCAAATCTATTCTTGAGATGGTCTCTAAATTCAGGTGAGATATACTCAAGGTCATATTTTGGCTCTGGTAGACTTGCCCTAATTTTCTTCAGTTTCAACTTGGACTTGCATATAAGCAACTGATGGTCTGTTCCACAGTCAGCCTCTGACCTTGTTCTAACTGGTGATATTGAGCTTTTCCATCTTCTCTTTCCACAAAAGTAGTCAATGTGATTCTTGTGTATTCCATGTGGTGAGGTCATGTGTATAGTTGCCATTTATATTGTTGAAAAAAGGTATTTGCAATGTAGAAGTTGTTTGTCTTGCAAAATTCTACTATGTGATCTTTGGCATAGTTTCTATCACCGAAGCCGTATTTTCCAACTACTAATCCTTCTTTGTTTCCAACTTTCGCATTCCAATCACCCATAATTGTGACTGCATCTTGATTGCATGTTTGATCAACTTCAGACTGCAGAAGTTGGTAAAAATCTTCAATTTCCTCATCTTTGGCCTTGGTGGTTGGTGCATAGATTTGAATAATTGTTGTATTCACTGGTCTTCCTTGTAAGTGTATGGATATTATCCCATCACTGACAGCATTGTACTTCAGAATTGATCTTGAAATGTTCTTTTTGATGATTAATGCAACACAATTCCTCTTTAATTTGTCATTTCCAGCATAGTAGACTATATGATTGTCCAATTCAAAACGGCCAATACCAGTCCATTTCAGCTCACTAATGCCTAGAATATTGATCTTTATGGAGTCCATTTCATTTCTGATGATTTCCAATTTTCTTGATTCATACTCCATACATTCCATATTCTGATTATTAGTGGATGTTTGAAGCTACTTCTTCTCATTTTGAGTTGTGCCCTATCAGCAAATTAAGATCTTGAAAGCTTGACTCCATCCACATCATTAAGGTCAGCTCTACTTTGAGGAGGCAGCTCTTCCCCAGTCATATTTTGAGTGGCTTCCAACCTGATGGGCTCATCTTCTGGTACTATACCGGACAACGTTCCTTTGCTATTCATAAGGTTTTCACTAGCCAATTTTTCAGAAGTAGACTGCCAGGTCCTTCTTCCTAGCCTGCCTTCATCTGGAAGCTCTGCGGAAACCTGTCCACCATGGATGACCCCGCTGGCATTTGAAATAATGGTGGCATAGCTTCCAACATCACAGCAACATGCAAGCCACCACAGTATGACAAAATGACAGATGCGTGGGGCAGGCATAATAGTGAAGCACAATTATTTGTTTATATTCCTTTTCTCCCATTAGATAAAGTACTTCAAGAGCAGGGACCATGGCTGAGTTATTCTTTCCATGCCTTATGTCTAGGAGGTCCTTCAGCACATGGAAATGAACTATAATAGTGATATCAACCACAATGACATGAGCTAACAGTGCCAATGATATGCCAGGCACCCTAATTAGTGAGTGAATTCCAAAAAAAAATCATTTGAGTTATATATTTTATTATTATCTCATTTTATAAATAAGAAAACTGAGACTCATAGAAGTTATATGATTTGCCCAAGATCAGAGCGTTGGCAAGGAATAAATATATGATGAATGTATAAATAGATATGAATGAAAAAACAAATAGATTTTTATTTTATTACAACAATGAAATCTGTTCACATGTATCCATCATTAAAAATTAGCTATTCATAAGGCATAAGTATATGTTGCAAACTTTTAAAAAAAATTTGGGAGATATTGATTATCATTATCATAGCTGCAAGATCCAGTTACATGTCAAGTTTCATGGATCTGATCAATGTATTAACTTTCAAAACTAAACAGTAAATGTCCACATGAAGGAACTCTGATACATGCAGTTCCCAGAAGAACATTTGAAAACCCTGGTGTTCATTTTCTCCTAGACATACATTTTCTCTAAATTTGAAGACAGCTGTTAGAAAGGGATGAGGCAAGTGATTTAGGGACAGTTAGGCTTAAAAATAGCAAATTACATTTTTTTCATCATGCAATACTTTTTTCCTTCCCTAGCATAGTATGCTATGTCTGTGATTACATAGCTGACATGCATAGGATCTTGGACAATCATCACAGACACAGAAATTCATTTTCGTACTTAACACAGAAAAGTCAGATCAAAACTATTTGCATTTGGCTAATTTATCCAATTTTATCTGTGTCACAAAATCCCAGGACTCACCAGCTTATTCTTTGCCTGTTAAGCTTGAACAAGATCCTTAAAGATAAATTCTGAACATGTTAATTACCATTGGTCTGAAGTGCTAGGATACTAACTTTTTTTTTTTTTAAGTTTGAGACTCAAAAGTGAAGATAGCATGAAAAGATAACAGCACTTCTGCACTTCTTTTTAACAATGTCTTTCTGACATACATTTCTTTGCAATAAAATTATCTTTCTTGATATGGAGGCAGGGAATAAGGCAGATTTTGACCATTCTATCTAGGGTCATTTTAATCAGCCTACTGCCTTAGCATTCATGATATCAACAGCATTCATTTTGAAAAATTTCTTTCAATCACACCAGAGAAATGAACCTTTAGAAATGAAATCAGTGGTGATGAGCTTGGGTATGATAAACAGTGATGCTCTGAATCTTGAGTAAAAGAAATATATTCATCTTATTGGACTAGAACAAAATGTTACTTATTAGCAGTATAAACTGGTTATAATTTAAAATCAATATATTTCTACTTGTCAGATAAAGACATATGAGGAACTACTTAGGGACTCAGCCAACTCTTAGCAGAAAAGAGAATTGGCCATCGGAGACAAAGAGAAATCCATTGCTCTACCTCTGTTCAACCTTCAACGAAAGGGAGGGATTACTAGAAGGGGTGTTCAGTGAGCCCCTCCTCAAAGAAACAGAAGCCTCAAAGGTTCCTATTTCTTGTCTCAGACAGAGCCAGGAACTGTAAATCAAGGATTATGACTCTTAAGATTTTGCAAGCTTCTGGGAATGTTTGCAAAATCCCAGTGTTGGTTACATTTGTTATCCCGTTTGTATTTGGGAACTAAGTTGCGGTAAAGCCCTTAAAACTAGGTGGGAGGCAGAAAGGATGGGAGAGGGCCACAGAAGAGACTCAAAGAGAAAGCAAGTGGCAGCAGCTGCTGTGGTGGTGAGGAAGGAAAGTAAGCTGAGGTCCAGAAACCAGGAAGAAAGGAGATCATAGTCACCACGCAGTGGAAAAGGGCGGGAGGTGGGGGGAGGGGGGTTCCCTGATGCCATCTTTCAGTAATGTGCCAGAATATGAACAAAATAGTGGTCTTCTTTTTTTTAAAAGTCACCAGAAAGCTGTATGCTAAGTGAAAGAAGACAGACTCATTTACGATATACCATTTGATCCCATTCATACATTATGAGAAAAGCAAAACTATGGAGACAGAAACTAGATTAGTTACTGTCAGGGGTTGGGAGTGAGGAGACAGGACTGTCCACAAGGGGCACAAGGGAACTCCAGAGGACGATGGGAATGTTTTATATCTTGATTGTGATGATGGTTACACAACTGCATAACTTGACCAAAACTCATAAATAAAACTGTACATATAAAAAGGGTGAGTTTTACTGTATATAAATTATATCTCAGTAAACCTGACTTTAAAATGTTTACCTTCTGGTGCTATTGATTTATGTAACTATTGCTTAAAAATGTTTGGAGCAAGTATTTGGAACTATATGAATATCAGCCTCATTTATTTTCAGCTGCCTTACTCAGCATGAACACCAGACTTGATTTTAGATGAATTTTTTTTATCATTTTCAAATATCAACTCACTCTCAAATAACAATGATTTTGCACTATTGGGAATACATACCAAAAAAAAATACACTACATGTTTTTCCCTTAGGTCCTCAAGAAGTCTTGAAAAAATGTTTTGTCTATTGAAATAAGCATATAACATCCAAAAGTGACTTTGTTTAACTTCACTTAACAAATATTTATTTAGTATCTTACATGGGTTCCACTGTGCTAAGTGCAGGGCTGAAAGTAGGAGTGGTTACAGAAACAATTGAGAAACAATCTTTGTTTAGTATTGTCTTGAAAGAAGTATAAAATAAGAAGTGAGTAACTAATACTAAACGGATTCAAAGAAAATGCCTTGGGGTCTTAGAAAAGGAAGCAATCATAACCAAATGAGAGGATCCCTTTCAAATTGTCAAGATGAGATTTAACAGGGATAATGGATGATTGTGGATTTCCATAAAAGTTCCTTCAGGCGGAAGGAACCATGGGCAAAGGTGCAGAAACAGGAACATACTCAGGGAACAGTGTATAGTCTCTTTGAATGTAGACTAGAGTTCATGCAAAGGAGTGGGAGAAAAACTAGGAAGGCAATTTAGGATCGTTTTCTACATGGGTCCCAGTAGATTAAGATAAATAGTCATGATCCTTAACCTTAAAATGATCACCTGCCACAGCAGCTTCTGTTCTGTGTCTTGATATGAAAAGAATCCAAGGTTTCACTTATATATCAGTCAATCTTTCCAGAAAAGATTTTGTAAAAGGACAATAATTGGTACGGTTTGGGAACCTGTAAGGTCTGTTGCTTATCAGAGTTTTATGGGATTCTGTTATCTTTTCATTTTTTTTTTTCAACAATCACAATGACTGTGTTCTACAAAATGCTATTGATACCTAACAATTTTTTTTATTCAGACGTTCCACACATTTATTTCTAGTGAAGAAAGCATTTTCTGATTTAATATTAAACTACTAAATCAATGTATTACGCTTCCTGATTATTTTTTAACAAAGGAATAAATAGGTAATAGGTTGGTTAAAGAGTTAGTTGTTAAATGAAGCTACCATTTTCATTTTCCTGACATGCCAAACCTGCTCACTGAATAGCTAGCACATATACTACTATCTATACTTAAGTGTTCAATTCATCTAATAATGAATAGTTATATTACCTGTCTAAAACACTCATTTTTATTCTTCTTTAGACATGATAAGTATGCTTTGACTTCCTAGCATCTCTTTTCCTCTTCTGTTTACAGCAACTCCTCTTCTTTTGGAGAGCTCTTCCTTCCCCACTTGAGTCATAAGGTTTTATTGGGAACCGCCAATCACAGAACTCCACCTCCCACCACAAGCTAGACCAATTATAGTACCTTGCCTCATCAACAAGTCACCTGATAGGCCCGGAAATGGTGACAAAGAGAGTTCTTCCCAAAGATTGTTTGAATTAGAGCTGGGGTAGTTAGGGAAACAGTGGTAGGGAAATGAAGAAGAATCTTCTTCTCTCTGATGGTAAAGCTGTGACCATGTGGGTCCATAGAAGTGGGCAACCATGTGCCCAGACACACAGAGAAAGCAGATCTGAAGGCTGAAAAAATAAAGCCATCATACAGAAGGAGAGCATACGGAAGGAGAGTTGGCCATTGTCAAGTAACAACTTCAATTCTAAGAGCTACCCTACTTGCTTCAATGCTACGCTGTCTAATCCGGTAGCCACTGGCCAGCCTCATGTGGCTGTTGAGCACTTGAAATGTGGCTAGTCCAAATTGAATTGTATGGATTTCAAAGACTTCAAACAAAAAAAGTAAAAATAATTAATGATTTGGGAGGTAATGATTACATGTTGAAATTATAATATTTGGGCTATATTAGGCTAAATAAAACATTTTAAAATAAATTTCACCTATTTGCTAAGGTAGCTTCTAGAAAATTTTAAATTACATATGAGCCTTAAATTATATTTCTGTTAAAATAGCACTGTTCTTTAGTGAATTTGTTTTTGGTTTGTTTATTTCTTTGTGTAGCTACTTTGGGTGGTGTTTATGCCATTGACAACCAATGGAGCTCTAATTGCTACAGAAATTGGTAACTGGAATAGAGAGAGCCACTGCAAGGGACAGATCCAAAATATGAAACTGGCTGTGTCCAGGTGCAAAGGAGGCATGGCAGTTTTGTGGATCCTGAGTAAGGAAATTTAGTAGCAAAACCAGTCATCATGGAGTGGACTCTGATTCACAGCAAGCCCATGTGAAGTTAATCATTACAAGTTGTTTATTGTTATTCAGATCATGTGCCTATCACCATTGAGCTTAGAGCTTTACAAAACTTGGTAGAAAAAATAATCAGAAGTTTGGAGATATTAGTACATCTTGTAGACTTCAATGAGATGCAGGAGAGGGAAAAGAAAAAGAGAAAGCAAGGCCATCTGAAAGTGGAGCAGCAGCAGCTGTATAAAAAGAGGCCATTCTGCCACTGGGGATGCTCTGGGTTTCACAAGGCAACGCTCAGCACCAGGAACAAGTCAGTGTGCAGCCAGAATGGAGAAGTCAGATCTCCCAGAGACCCCCAAATCACTCCCGTCTGGTGAAGGTAGTTCTTGGGAATCATGTTAGGAGGCCCTGGGGCAGAGGAAGGCTAAATCCTGCCTTATCACTGCAGCCCACCATACAAAGACAGACGCCAAAGCAAAACACACAGATGAGGCATAGGATGGTCAGTACCCCCAGCAAAGTCGCCAAGACACTGAAACTGTGAAGGGGAGTGGTCGAGATTCAAATATCTTGATGTGACAAGACACAAGATTACTGGCATTAGTTACTAGCAAAAGTAATTCCTAAAGATATTTGACAGGCAGCCTATTAGGATTTTAGGAAGGTTCTATTGCGCCCCCTCCCCTAAATAAACAAACAAAACACAAGAACGAGCCTGGCTTAAAGGAATCTAGGATTGCTCACTGCCCTCTAGTTTTACACAATAATCTTTTTGAAAGAAGTTTTTTTTTTTTTCTGAACCTTTTTTCTTCCATTTGTATATTACACGTGTTAGGGGTCATTAAATTTCTAATTTGGAACATAATAGTAGGAATCACATGGAGCCATATCAAGACATAACTGAGAAGAATGGATGTTATCCAGAGATCATGGTTCAGAGATGGCTGCAATAACTGGGAAGAAATATGGATTTTGTCCCACTGGGGAGAGGGTGTATGTGTTTGGAACTGTAGGTGGAATCATTAAAATACATTTGAAGAGGGAATTTGAAGAATTATTTATAACTGTAGAAGAGGATATATATATATATATATATATATATATATATATATATATAACCAAACCAAACCCCTTGCCGTCGAGTCAATTCCAACTCATAGCGACCCTAAAGGACACAATAGAACTGCCCCATAGGGTTTAGAAGGAGCACCTGGTGGATTGTAACTGCTAACCTTTTTGATTAGCAGCCGTAGCTCTTAACCACTATGCCACCAGCGTTTCCATATATATATGTATGTATGTAGTAGGCACTAAGCTATAGAAAGTCCTATCTCGGCAGTAAAGTTTGAGTCAAGATCCATGAAAATTTCTAAGCATCATCAAGAAACTAGACTTACAGAAACCATCAAAGGGCTAATCAAGGTTGAAAATAAGTGTTTTAACCAAATGTCAATTTTTAATAGCTTGAGTGTAATATACTAATGCTATTGATCCAGCTACATTTCAAAATGTTACAGCACTTGATAAATTAGTGCCAAACAAAACCAAAGGTGGATATGCAGTGCTCCTCTCAAACTACTGTCTTCCTGGTATTTTTTGGTGAAGACAGTGAGGAAAATCACACTGTCATTTAATTGCCAAGGGATCATTGGAGGAGTCAATCTCTATTAGTTTAATAAAACTATTTTTCCTTTGCTTGGGTATTATATTGAATTTTTAAGAAAAAATTTATATTGTTTCATTTTAAAAATAGGTTTTTAACATAATTATTATCAGAGATAGTAAAAAAATCCATCTTATGAAAAATTATTGGACTTAAGACACCCAAATTATATTTTGAACATAAGCTTCAATAAAATTAAGCCTTTCTTATACCTAAAGTAAAGCCAGCACCTTTTCCTGACTGGTATTTCAGAATCAAAGGTAGTCTCTGTATATCTAATTCCGCTTTTCTCTAGTATTTGGGGTTTTGAGTACAATTGTCAAGACTGTTGAACCAGGAAACTCCTTTCTTGAGAGCAGTAGGCAAAACAGAAAGGATAATCTCTTGTTGTGGTCAAGCATCTCCAAGGCGAAAACAGTCAATCATCAGCAGAACAAAGCATCAACACAGATCTGAAATATCAATGTCAAGAAACTCTAGTTGTTGCCCCATTGTCCAGTCCCTTCAACTTGACTTCTCCAGATTAAGCCGTAGGATGCAGTTCCTATTTGACCATCCTAGATGCAACATGGTAGAGAAGAAAGAGAACTGAATAATAATTCTGATTCCACCTCGTACTTACCCTGGATAAGTTAAGTAAATTTCTGTGAGTCCATTTCCTCTTCTCTAAAAGAGAATGCTTTACTCATTAAGTTGTTGAGATGAACTGGTTGGTTGTATACAAATGTGAAATATTCTTATAAGATAAAGAAACTGCTATACATTTTACTATTTGACCCAAAAAACATTAAGACAAATAAAAATAGTAGGCAATATAACATTAAATAAAAAACATGAGCTCTGTTTATGGCAGTTTGACAGGATAGATACCCTGTAAGCCACTCCAATTGAAATAACTAAAATTCTGGAGAAAATATAAAAAATTAACATCTTTTCAATGCATTTCTGAGCTGACACAAAAGAAAAGATTTTGAAGAGAACAAAACAAAGTGAAAGTAACCATATTCATAATTTTATGTAAATGGCCTAAACACACCAATTAAGACAGAGCTTGTCAGATTGCATTTTTTAATGACCAACTATATGCTGTCTATAAAAACTCTAAATATAATGATGCATAAGTTAAAAGTAAAATGGTAGAAAAAATATATCATACAAATAGTAATCCAAAAAAAAAAAAAAAAGCTGGAGTGGCTATATTACTATCAGACAAAAGAGATTTCAGAACAAGGAAAATTACAAGAAATAAAGAGGGAATTACATAATGATTAAAGGGTCAATTCATCAAGAAGCCATAGCTATTCTAAATGTATGCTGCTAATAATAGAGTTCCAAAATATTTGAAGCAAATATTGATAGAATTAAAAGGAGATATAGACAAACTTACAACTACACTTGGAAACTTTTACTACTCATCTCTCAGTAATTGATAAAACAAATAGAAAATTAGGAAGAATGTAGAAGACCTGCACAACATTATCAACCAACTTGACCTAATTGATAATTAAAGATCACTTGGGCCAACAACAGTAGAATATGCATTATTTTCAAGGGCACGTGAAAATATTCACCAAAAAAGACCATATTCTAGACCATAATACAAACCTTAACAAATTTAAAATTATTAAAATTATACAAACTATGAAACTAGAAATTAATTACAGAAAGCTGTTTGGACAAAAATCCAAAAATATTTGAAAATTAAATAACACAATTCTAAATACTCCATGGGTCAAAGAGGAAGTATCAAGGGAAATTAACAAATATTTTGAACTCAACGAAGATTAAAATACAACATACCAAAATCTGTAGGCTACAGCTAAAGTTGGTATCTACCCCTTCCCATCCTCCAATCCCTCCCATTGACTGAATTCGACCTGAAACCAGATAGCAAGGGAAAGGCAGAAATTGGATTGGAGTTGGGGTGGCAAATGGAGAATAACAAGCATAGTCCTTAGTACATCCCCCGTCTATTTCCTGAACAAACCTTTTGCATTCTGTAATTATCTTTTTAATGTAGTTGTCTATTGTTTAATTATTTGTCTCTCAACCCTGTGGAATTTGGAGTTGGGATATAATGGTTTGGGAACTTGTCCCTTTAGTCCTGAGGCAGAGATAGAGTGAACAAGAATGTGCAGATCTCTGCTATACAGTACACTGATATTTCTCTCTCCTGACATATCAGTCAAGTGGGCAAATTATTACAAGTTATAAGTAGGTAATTTCATTTGCTTTTCTATCACAGAAGGCTGGAGGGGAGACAGGGAATGATTGAATGATTGAGAATGTCTGTAGTGATGTGATCACTTATTTAGCTAAAAGTCTTCCATTTTACTATTCTAGTCAGTGTTAGAATTCAACATCCAAATCCAGTTTTTCTTTTTATTTGTAGTAAAGCACAGATTCACACCTTACGGCAGAGGAAGTCAAGGGGAAGAGGGACATCATTTTTGCTGACATTTGTTGAAAACTTCCCACATACTTCATGTTCACATGTACTTTATGTGAAGGCTTAACGAGGTTTAAGAATTTATTCAAGTGCATACAGCTAGGATGTGTAAGAGTGGAGATATCAGTTACCTACTCTGTTTCCATAGATGTCTTCTCTACCATTCCACATCTATCTCAAAACAACAATAACAGAAATCTTCAAGTAGGCTTTCCATCTTTAAATAAAATAGAACTTAATAAAGAGTCAAGAAATCGAAACCTAAGTGTGTAGTACTCTGGTTTTCCTTGTTTCTATTATTTGTAGAGCGGAGAAAAAGTAATTTATCAGGTGTGACAATGAAATTGCTGTGCCCAGTTACATTTGTTGGTTTCGTAGCAAAGACTTACAGTGCCCTTGTTTGTGTTAACTGTATCTGAGTCTGAATCCAAATTCTCCCAACTAAGATTACAGTGCCAAAGTATATGAACACAGTTCCATAGCTGTCAAAAACTTTCTAAGCCATCACAGTTGGATGCCATGAATTGCCAGACAGCCTGTTTTGGAGTCTAAGTAGATCACCTCCCTTTGAAGTCTGAGAGCATCCAGTTTCAATAGTGGAGCTATTGCGATGTAGCACAAAAATAGTCTGGATAGAACTAAAATGCTAGCAGTCTCCTTAGGTTATCTGTATCTGCTAAACATCTAGGAATTTCCAAATATCTGGATTGAAAACACAATGTAAGGAATATATCTGGATGCTTTAAAGCAGAGTTCAGAAGCTATAGTCAGTTACTAAAACAAACCGTGGGCCAAGTTTGGCTCACCACTTTTTTGCGTAAATAGTTTATGGGAACACAGCCATGCTCTTTCGTTTACATATTGTCTATGGCTGCGTTCACGCTACAATAGCAGAGTTAAGTAGTTGCAACAGAGACTGGATGGACCACAAGCTGTAAACATTTACTATCTGGTCCTTTAAGAAAAAAAATGCTGACCTCCAATTTACCTGGAATTTCTCCATTTTCTTGGATTTTGCTTTATTTTGTTATTTCTCAATAAGATAATCAGGAGGTAGAGCTCTGCTTCCTTCATTTTCTTTGGACCATTTAACTCCTCTGAACCAGTTATTACATCTCACAAACTAGAGTCAGCATCACTAGCTGTAAACTTGCCTACTTTATAAAGCCAATGAAAAAGGCAGTATGTGAATAGTAGAATACGTGTAATTCTTGTAAACAGAGTGTGAGGTGGCTTAAATGGGGCTGGAATAATTTTTCATCTCACCAGATTTAACCATGTTTTGGATGAGGTGGGCCACAAAGGGTTACAAGCAAGATTTTGGAATCAGATGTGGGTTCAAGCCCTGGCTTTACCAATTTATGAGCTGTACGACTTTGGCAAGTTTCCTCCTCTGTTGATAGTACGTATCTCATTGGGTTGTTAAGAGGTTCAGATTCAATTATAAATGATTGTGGTTAGCCCAGTGCTTAGCAAATGGTGCCTGCCATCGGTGACTTAAGAAATTGAAGAGGCATAAGAAGAGAATGAATAAGGAAGGGAAGAAATATAGGATTAAAACCACCAAAAGAATAAGGGCATTTTTTGGCTTTACTGTGTTACACTTGGATAGCTACAGTTAAGGACATTTATCTATTTAGAGACAAGAGCAAATGCATCAAATATGAGGTGCCTAGGTGACTCAAATTATTTTAAAACTTAAGGGTTTACTTGTTTAATTTGAGTAAATGGGATTTGTGGAACCCACAGATGTCTTGCTCACACTCAGGGCTCATTTCGAACCTCACAGAACTTGAACGAGATATGAATTCCTCCTCAGTGCATGTGTACACATAAGCAATGGCTAATTTCATAAGCTCAGGAAGCATCTTTACCTTCAGCTAGAAATGATCTCTTTCTTGGAAAATTGGCCTGAAAACCCATTCTGCGGTGGATTCATTTTCATTTATTTCCCAATCAGTAATGGGGTTTATTTGGAGTATTGAGAGAAAGTGCTTCTCTGAGGCCAGATATTGTCTCATTTACATGCAAATATTTTTATCTTCATCTTAGATAGAAGTATAATCATGCCCTATAAGCCTTGTCATGCACCCAGAATTTAATTAATGCTGCGTCTGTGCAGAATCAAAATAAAAAGCTAAAACAGAAGAAAAAAAAATCATGCAGGTATGTTTGGCATCACATAGCTTCAATGCTTTTGATTGTTTTAGTAATTTCACTCACGTATTCATTCCTTTAACAAATATTATTGAGTTCCTACCGTGTGTTTGACACTGGTATGTGATACCAATGTAGAGATGGAAACATAAATTTGCCTCCAAGAAGTTCTAGTGGAAAGACAGAGATAAACAGAAAAGATTCTTCCTGCTGTAATGAAAGTAAGGCCTAAGTACATTAGAAACATGTTTTCCAGGAAGAGGGAAGACAAGCTTTATACAAAGGTAGTGCCTGAGTGTTGATAAATAAGCAGCCAAATGTGGAAAGCATGACAGGCAAAAGGACAGCATTCCCCAAAGCCTAGCAGTGTGCAGACCATGGAATGTTTGGGAAAATAAGAAGTGGCCCAATATTCCGGTGTTATGTGGGAAGAGGATGGAGGTACAAGAACAGATGGGAGTAGAGGCCTGTTCATGGAAGACTTTGTCAAGCAAAACGCTCCAAATTTATCTGAAGGCAATTGAGAGCCACAGAATAATTTTGGGCTGGAGAAGGAGTGATTAGATTTTCACATTAGAAAAGTCATTTCAGCAGTTTTGTGAGAGATAGTAAGGTAAGGCTAAAAATGAAGCAATAAGAAAGTAGCTTATTATGACAAATGGTTAAGTGATGCCCAAGGCATGAACCATACGAGCGGCCATAGAAACACGCCCTCTCCTCACTTATTGACATGGTTAGGTTCCAAAGACCAGGTCATTATGCAAAATTGGCATTACGTGAAAATGGAGGATGACCACGTCAAATCACAAAATGGAGGATGACTACATCGTTACATAATGGCTAAGATACATCATTATATAATGGCAAATTACATCATTACATAACTGCCAAGTTACATCATTACATAACTTCCAAACCACTGAGAATCATGGCCCAGCCAAGTTGACACACAACCTTAACCATCAAAGCCAGTGTTACTCTCAACTCATACCTCGGCATTTGTTACTGCCAGACATACATCATTAATGGGCAAGATAGTCAGTAGATTTTTTACTATTGCCATAGATGCAAAAAGTCAGAAAACAAGATAGGGAATAAGTGAAGAGAAGGTGTAGAGATGGGTACTAAAACAATGATTTAGAAGACAGGATCAATGGAGCACAAAGAATGACCAGATGTGGGCTTTAAAGGAGAGATAATAATTTGGGAAGATACCCTCACCTCTGTCTTGAGCAACGAGATGAGTAATTCTGGAGAGGAAGGCTTCACGGTGTCAGGGTAGGGGATCATTGCAGAAGATGATGAATTCTGTTTGGGACACCATTGCTATAGTATATGTAACTAAGCAGAGATGCCTAATAGGCAAATGGAAATGAAGGCTTGGGGCTCAGGAAAGAGGTCTAGACCAAAGCTATAAAGTTGGGAGTCATTGGCATTTAGGTGATATTTATCTTGTTGTTTGTTGTTGTTAGGTGCCATCGAGTCGGTTCTGACTCATAGCGATCCTATATACTACAGAATAAAACACTGCTTGGTCCTGTGCCATCCTCACAATCATTGTTATGCTTGAGCCCATTGTTGCAGCCACTGTGTCAATCCATCTTGTTGAGTGTCTTCCCCTTTTTTGCTGACCCTCTACTTTACCAAGCATGATTTCCTTCTCCAGGGACTGGTCCCTCCTGACAACATGTCCAAAGTATGTGAGACATAGTCTCATCATCTTTCCTTCTAAGCAGCATTCTGGTTTTGCTTTTTCTAAGACAGATTGATTCATTCTTTCGGCACTCCATGATATATTCAATATTCTTCACCAGCACCACAATTCAAAGGCATGAATTCTTCTTCCGTCTTCCTTATTCATTGTCCAGCTTTCACATGCATATGATGCAGTTGAAAATACCATGGCTTGGGTCAGGCACACCTTAGTCTTCAAGGTGACATCTTTGCTTATTAACAGTTTAAAGAGGTCTTTTGCAGCAGATTTGTCCAATGCAATGCGTTGTTTGATTTCTTAACTGCTGCTTCCATGGGTGTTGATTGTGAATCAAAGTAAAATAAAGTCCTTGACAACTTCAATCTTTTCTCCGTTTATCATGATGCTGCTCGTTGGCCCACTTGTGAAGATTTTTATTTTCTTTATGTTGAGTTGTAATCCATACTGAAGGCTGTGGTCTTTGATCTTCATCAGTAAGTGCTTCAAGTCCTTTTCACTTTCAGCAAGCAAGGTTGTGTCATCTGCATAATACAGGTTGTTAACAAGTCTTCCGCCAATCCTAATGCCACGTTCTTCTTCATATAGTCCAGCTTTTAGAATTATTTGCTCAGCATACAGATTGAGTAGGTATGGTGAAAGGATACAACCCTAATGCACACCTTTCCTGACTTTAAACCACGCAGTATCCCCTTGTTCTGTCTGAACAACTGCCTCTTGATCTCTGTACAGGTTCCTTATGGGCACAATTAAGTGTTCTGGTATTCCTACTGATCACAACTTTATCCATAATTTGTTATGATCCACACAGTGGAATACCTTTGCATAGTCAATAAAACACAGGTAAACATCTTTCTGGTATTCTTTCCTTTCAGCAAGGATACATCTGACATCAGCAATGATATCCTGGTTCCACATCCTCTTCTGAATTTGGCCTGAATTTCTGGCAGTTCCCTATTGATATAGTGCTGCAGCCGCTTTTGAATGACCTTCAGCAAAATTCTACTTGCGTGTGATATTAATGATATTGTTTGATAATTTCCACATTCAGTTGATCACCTTTCTTGGGAATAGGCATAAATATGGATCTCTTCCAGTCGGCTGGCCAGGTAGCTGTCTTCCAAATTTCTTGGCATAGACTAGTGAGCATTTCCAGTGCTTCATCTGTTTGTTGAAACATCTGCATTGATACTCCATCAATTCCTGGAGCCTTGTTTTTCACCGATGCCTTCAGTGCAGCTTGGACTTCTTCCTTCAGTACCATTGGTTCCTGATCGTATGCTGCCTCTTGAAATGGTTGAACGTTTACTAATCCTTTTTGGTATAATGACTCTGTGTATTCCTTCCATCTTCTTTTGATGCCTCCTGCGTCATTGACTATTTTCCCCATAGAGTCCTTCACTATTGCAACTCGAGGCTTGAATTTTTTCTTCCGTTCTTTCAGCTTGAGAAATGCCAAGCAGGTTCTTCCCTTTGGTTTTCTATCTCCAGCTCTTTACACTAATGATTGAAGACCAGATGAGTTGGGGAATGACATCAAGGACATCATACATGAAGAAAGCAAGAGGTCATTAAAAGACAAGAAAGAAAGAAAAGACCAAAATGGATGTCAGAAGAGACTCTGAAGCTTGCTCTTAAACATTGAGTAGCTAAAGCTAAAGGAAGAAATGATGAAGTAAAAGAACTGAAGATTTGAAAGGGTGGCTTGAGAAGACAAAGTAAAGTATAATGACATCTGCCCTTACGGGACAGATCTACTGTGTCCTATAGGGTCACTATGAGTCAGAATCACCTCAGTGGCACACAACAACAACAATTGAATAAATACAAATGACTGTGACTCAGCTCCTAGCCTAAAGGATATAAACAATCTACACTAGAAAAACAAGTCTAAAATTTTAAGTACCGATGCATTTATTTATTCAATAAAAAAATTTTTATACCCAGCCAGTCTAAAACACAGGCTCCATATTTAAAAGGGGAATACATGTCTTTAAAAATACTCTTTCTGAGGTTAATGTTTCTGTTAATACTTATCTGCATTACCTGATACATTCTGTTGGTCTTTTCAAAAACAGTTCACCATAAATAATGGAATCTGCTTTTATTTTAAATCAAGATGCATCTGTGTTTTTCTACTAAAATGCCTTTATATGTATGTTTATTTGTGGAGTATTCAATAGATACTATAAAGGACTCCCCAGCTGCAACCTACTTGATATTACACTTACTGGCAGGTTAAAAAAAAAGTTATTGCAGGAGCAAAAAAAGAAAAAATATCAACTAAAGCGAAGATACCACTGTGTTTCTTTTACACCTAATGGGATTCAATTTTTAAAAATTGAATTCAAGGATATGATGAGAATATGGAAAATCCTTAGATGTTAAGGCTGGGTCCCAAGCAATATAAGGATCAAATTTATACTCCAGTTCTGTATTTCTGGGGGGCAGATAGCATATATTATTTCAGGACCTAGAGATACAGAAGCAACAAAAATGGCAACTGAGGTTTATTAATCCTAGCAAAACTAATATAAATTGGTCACATCTATTTTTCTGAAAGCTTGGTCATGAAAACTGAAAAAATATAAAAGGTCTTTGCTATCTACTTCTGAACATTCTGTGCTGCTGCAATAAATCACATCATTAAGACGTTTCTCTTATTCATACTCTGACAATTTGAGCATGTGGAGAAAATCACTCTAATTAATGGGAAAACTCAGAAAGTCACAATAATATTAAGGATAAAGATGTAGATTACATATGTCTCTGTCTTCTCACAGATTTACCAGACTAACAAGACAAAATGAAAAATATTCAATTAAGGCCATGAGAAGCATTTTAATTCTCACCAAAGGTCACTCAGTCAATTTACAATGCCAGCATGTCTTGTTTGCTAGATTACCTGGACATATTTCTAGGATGTGAAACAACTTTCCTGTCCTTTCTTGTACAACTGGGAGCCTGCTGACTTGGTAACTGCTTGTCTCGTTTTTTTCTTAACACAATTTTTTGCTCTTTTCCCAAACGTACCTGTATGTAATTCTCCCTCTATATAGTATGGCCTGATAGTATAAATCAGGTCTATTGTGTTGGAGATTAGGATTTCAAGAACAAGGGGTTCAACCAAAGTATATTACATATATCTGATACACTGTCTAAAGCAATCTATTTGGCTTAATGCAACCAATTATAAGTCTTTCATGGTCTTGGAAAGACAAAGAGTTAAATTTAAAAAAAAAGAAGGAGAGAAGGAAGAAAAGAAAATGAGAACAGAAAAAAGATATAAACAAGAGAAAGAAAAAATGAAGAGGAAGGCCCATGCTCACAAAGAAAATACTGAAATAATGAAATTGAATATATAGTATACATACCTGCAAGTATCATTATACAGCATAAAACACTTTGAGTTAGCATATTACTCAAGCCATATGCCATGTTTTGTGCTACGTTTAAATCATGACTAGAATTACACAGCATCTTAGTTATCTAGTGCTGTTGTAACAGAAATACCACAAAGGATGGCTTTAACGAAGAGAAATTTATCCTCTCACAGTCTAGGAGGCTAGAAGTCCGAATTCAGGGTGCCACCTCCAGGGGGAGGCTTTCTCTATTTGTTGGCTCTGGGGGAAGGTCCTTGTCATCAGTCTTCCCTTGGTCTAGAATCTTCTCAGCACAGGGACCTTGTGTCCAAAGGACCCCCTTCCCTTGTGGTTCTTCATTCTGAGTGGTAGGAGATCCTCATCCTCTCTGCTTGATTCTCTTTTATATCTCAAAAGAGATTGACTCAAGACACAACCTAATCCTGTAGATTGCATCCTGCCTTATTAACATAACTGCCTTTAATCCTGCCTCATCGACATAACAGAGGTTAGGATTCATAACACATAGGATAAATACATCAGATCACAAAATGGAGAACAACCACACAATACTGGGAATCGCGGCCTAGCCAAGTTGACACACATTTTGGGGGGACATAATTCAATTCATAACACACATTTACCTTGGTCTAAGAGAAATTAATTTCTATTTGAAGAAATCAGCCCTTTTGCAGCAGACATGCCCAATTCCGTGATAGGAAGCCCTCAGCTCAATCTCAGCCAACCCTCCTCCTTAGTCAGCTGTCTAAATAGACCCATAGAATTGAAATCTTACATGTTTTACCACAACTTCAAGCAGGTTCTCTCTCTATAAATATAATGCAAGTCAATCGCTTTTTAAAATTTACGTTATTATCAGCCAGTTGAAAAGAATATTGACAATGAGTTAGTTTCTAATGATACCAATTATTGACAAGATATCTGAACTTTCTAAAAGATGCTACCACATTTAAACAGAACAAAGAAATTGGATGCATGCATGACCAAGGCATTAATTTTGGTTTTCCCGTTATTAATATTGGCAATTTACATTTGTATAGCACTTTACAGCTTACAAAGTAATACCCCATACCTGTTCTCACGTATGCCTCACAGCCATCCAGTAAGAGAAACATTAGTATGCCCATTTGCTTATGAGGTTCAGAAGATTATGCAGTCTCTCCAAATTCACAGAACTACTAAGTGGAAAAATCTAAGCACAAATCTATCGCCTCCCCATTCCATTCCCAGTCCTCTCCCCCTGTAAGTAGAGCTGGCTGCACTGGATACTGAAATCAAATGACCAAATGAGGCTTAGTCATGAGTCACTGAAGTCCCTGAAGTGACTGGAGCATGTTTTGCTCACTTCAGGTATCCTTAAACCTGTTGCTGTTGAGTCGATTCCAACTTTTAGTGACCCTTTAGGACAGAGTAGAACTGCCCCATAGGATTTCCAAGGAGCAGCTGGTGGATTCTAACGGCTGACCTTTTGGTTAGCAGCTGAGCTCCACGCATGCTTAGTATCTATAAATTGAGACATTGTACTCATAATAACTGATTAACTGAGTATCTTTAAATGTGGGGTTTCCACACCTGGATAGCTTTCAGCTCTCGTAAAAGGCTATTTTCCTCCAGGTCTCTCATAGTGGTGTTTTCTGGCTCCATTGTGCAATTTCACTGAGGAGGCTACAAAGGAAATTTTATCCTATGGGAAACTTTTCAGTTATCATCTGGACTTGTCCTGGTTGTTCAGGTTTGTTGTTCTTTGTTGGCAGCGCTGTGGTTCAGAAAACACTCACCTGGGGCAGGATGGGGACAGAGGAAGAGTGCTGTGAGAGGTTGCGCATCCCAGTGCGGTATTGTGGATACCCTTCCTCCACAGAGTTACTCCACATGATGGGGACACCCTTCCTCCTCAGGGCTACCACACATGATGGGACACCCTTCCTCCACAGAGTTACTACACATGAAGTGGACGCCCTTCCACCACGGGGCTACCACACATGATGTGGACACCCTTTCCCTAGGGCTACCACACGTGATGTAAACACCTTCCTCCACAGGGCTATCACATGTGATATGGACACCCTTCTTCCACAGGGCTACCACACATAATGTGGATACCCTTCCTCCACCGAGCTACCACACATGATGTGGACACCCTTCTTCCACAGGGCTACTACACGTGATGTGGGCCTCCTTCCTCCACAAGGCTACCACACGTGATGTGGGCCTCCTTCCTCCGCAGGGCTACCACATGTGTAAAGGAATGTGGGGGAGAGGTGGGAGGCACAGCGTGGCAGAGCAGGGAGCTGTGCTACGGATCACTTTAAGGGAGATCCTTTATGATTTCTAACACTGTGTATTATTTCTGCAGCTCCCTTAAAGGCAAACACTCGGCTACACAGACAATGCAGGTCCCTCTAGGATTCTTGACTCCTGAGGTGACGACAAAAGCACAAAAGGCCGTGGGGGTCCTTTTTTTCCTTAATGTTTATCATTTAACGTTTGCAATTTGACTACTCTAAGTAGATGCCATAAAGGAATTTTCAAAGCTGTGAGTGGGAGCTGTGAATACCAAAATCTAAAGAATCACCTCACACACTTATCAATTCTATTCTAAACAACCAACAAGATTTTTGGAAAGGAACACATAGCCCTGCCTTAAAATTGCCCAATTTTCTATAAACATACAATTTTACTAATAATCCAAATGGTTGAACTATTCTGGCAACAATGCCCTCCACACTGTGCCCAACTCTCCCCACTGAACACACAGTACTCACTGGGCACTGGGCACTGGGCCCAGGGAAGGAGTAAAAAGTCTTCTCTGTGATTAAGAAGTCTCCAGAAACTTTATTCTTCCCAGGAGCCCCTCAGGTACACAATGAACAAAATCATCCCAAAATGATTCTTCATCTTTTACCAGGGAGTACGGCAAAATCTCTGAGCTGGAGGCAGTTAGCTAATATACGCAGTGCGAAATAAAGGCACTTCTGATAATCAGTGCTTTTCTGAAAACAGTTGTGTGTCAAACAAATATCTAAAAACGTGTGTGCACTTGCATGCACGCACGCACATCTGGGGAACTTAACTATTATAAAGAAAGCTTTGCGTAATCTTTCACTAAAAAAAGTATCTTCTAATGCCACAAATAAAGCCCTATTCTTTTGTTTTAAAAATGCATGTTAGTCTGAATCGCTCTTTCTCTCTCTTTTTTGTAATAGGCACATTTGCAATTTTATATTACCATTTTACAGATGATAACTTGAAAGACAAAAAGGTTACCTGGCTTAACTTTAGTGATGTACTAGCTACCACAGCCCTTAACTTTGTTGTCACATGGGGAATTGGTAGGAGGGCAGCTATTTGATCTTTGCTCCTTGTGTTTTCTGTCACATTGACAAGGCTTCTGAGTAACGATTTAAACCTATCTCCTGAGGATACTGAAGTTCTCTCCACATTGGTGGACCTTTTTACTTATTTAAACAAAAAAAAAAAAAAAAAAAAAAAAATTGGAACCCTAGTGGCACAGTGGTTAAGAGCTATGGCTGCTAACTAAAAGGTCAGCAGTTCAAATCCACCAGTCACTCATTGGAAACCCTATGGGGCAGTTCTACTCTGTCCTATAGGGTCACTATGAGTCTGAATCGACGCAATGGGTTTGGGTTTTTTTGTTTGTTTGTTTGTTTGATCCAAAATTGCCAAATCCATTTCAATGTTTGCTCTTCAAAATGTGAAAGCTTTGGAATCAGACAGCCCAGGATGAATACTTGTTTTTACCACTTGGAAGGTGTGTAAACTGGGGCTAGTTAAACACTTAACTTTTCTGAGCCTCAGTTTCTAAAACTTGAAAGTGAGAATAATAACACCTACTTTATCAGGTCGTTGTGAGGATTATCTAGAATTCTTTAACAGCAGACTCTCACCATCAGCATAGAAGTTTGCTTCAGTGAATTCCAGGAATAAGCCACCTTGATTATTAGAACAGTCAAATCTTTCTGTGATGTGTTAAGACTGGCATAAATTAAATGGCTAATGGACAATAATCAACACTTGCATTAAGTAAAAAAGTCAAAGAAGAAAAAATCCTTGAATGAGCTTATTCATGTTGTCCTTACATGATCTACTAGACCCTACATACATGAACTGGTCCACTGCTAATTCTCTGATCTTTTCTTCTACCACAATTCTCCTTTCTCATTCCAATTCCTGCACATTCGTCTCCTTACTATTCCTTAAGCATGCCAAGTCCACTCCCACCACAGGGCCTTGGTGTTTGCTGTTCCCCATACTTAGAACCCTCTTCCCCTGATGTCTGCAAGGCTCTCCTGCACCTCCTTTGGGTCACTGCTCAAATGTCACTTTATCAGAGAAGCCTACTGTGGAAGGCAGATAATGGCCCCACAAAGATATCCACATGCTAATCCCCAGGACCTGTGAATATGTTACCTTACATGGCAAAAGGGACTTTGCAGATGTGATTAAGAATTTGAGATGGGGATTATCCTGGATTATGCAGATGTGCTCAATGTAATCACAGGGGTCCTTATAAAAAGAACCCAGGAGTGTCAGAGTCAGAGTGAGAATGAGAGGAGAAGTGGGGAGAGAGGTTTGAAGATGCTACACTGCTGGCTTTGCATGTGGAGGAAGAGGCCATGAGCCAAGGAATGCAGGCGGCCTCTAAAAGCTGGAAAAGGCAAACAAATGGATTCTCCCCTAGAGCCTCCAGAAGGAATAACCCATTTTAGACTTCTGACCTCCTAACTGTAGAATGTCACTTTCTATTCTGTTTACCCTGCCATATTTATCCCACAGAATTTTATTATCACCTGATGTAGCAGTATTTGTTTACTTCCTGACAAGCCTTACTAGAATGTAACCTTCATGAGAGAGGGGTCATCATTTTATTCAGTTTTGTTTCTGCTTCAAGACGGGGCTGGCACATAGTAGATGCTCAGAAAATATTTCTTAAATGCATAAAAAACCTAGCATAAAATAACCCCTCCATGACTGATGGAAATTTATAGTATTATAACACATCAACTAGTGCAGAACATCTAAACAGTGAGCTCTAGGCTAATTGCTAAATCTCAAATGGGTTTACTTGTGTTTTATTGACTATGCAAAGGTATTCGACTGTGTGGTTCATAACAAGTTATGAAGAATGGGAATTCCAGAGCACTTAATTGTGTTCACAAGGAACCTGTACATAGACCAAGAAGCAGTCATTCGAACAGAACAAGGGGATATCGCCTGATTTAAAATCAGGAAAGGCGCTGTTAGGGTTGTATCCTTTCACCATACTTATTCAATCTGTATGCTGAGCAAATAATCAGGATTGAAGGAAAACTCATTAACAACCTGCCATATGCAGATGACAGGTGAAGAGGACTTGAAGTACTTACTGAAGGTCAAAGACTGCAGCCTTTAGTATGGATTACACCTCAACATAAAGAAAACAAAAATCCTCAC
>NW_004444187.1:465857-503228 GCF_000243295.1 Trichechus manatus latirostris
AAAACAAAAATCCTCACAACTGGACCAATAAGCAATATCATGATACATGGAGAAAAGATTGAAGTTGTCAAGGATTTCATTTTACTTGGATCCACGATCAATGCCCATGGAAGCAGCAGTCAAGAAATCAAATTATTTCCTATTGCACTGTGTAAATGTGCTGCAAAAGACCTCTGTAAAAGTGTTAAAAAGCAAAGATATCACTTTGAGGACTAAGCCATGGTATTTTCAATCATCTCATCTGCATGTGAAAGCCGGACGACGAATAAGGAAGACCGAAGAAGAATTGACGCCTTTGAATTATGGTGTTGGCAAAGAATATTGAATATACCACGGACTGCCAGAAGAATGAGCAAATCTGTCTTGGACGAAGTACAGCCTGAATGCTCCTTGGATGCAAGGATAGTGAGACTTTGTCTCACGTACTTTGAACATGTTATTACAAGGGACCAGTCCCTGGAGAAGGACATCATGCTTGATGAAGTAGAGGGTCAGCAAAAAAGAGGAAAACCTCCAATGAGATGGATTGACACAGTGACTGCAATGATGGGCTCAAGCATAGCAACAGTTGTGAGGATGGCACAGGACTGGGCAGTGTTTCCTTCTGTTATACCTAGGGTCACTATGAGTTGGAACTGACTCAACGACACCTAAAAACAACAACGAATGAGTTAGAGGTATACCTAAGATATTGCTCTCCTCTGCCTTTGAGTTGGCAGATGGAGCAACCATGTCTATTTATCCAAGAGAGTGTCATGCAAATATTATGATTTTCTACATGTGGCATAGGGTAGAAAAAAACTATTGTGAAGCGTTTCCTGAGGCATTAAAATGACCACGCTGCAAAAACGAAGTTTCCTTTCTGAGCGTAAAAAATTGAAGGGTGCTCTCCTCTCCTCCCACACCCAGTTGTATACTGAGCATGAAACAGGTTTTAGATTGAAGGTGGTGATGTCAATGTTGTTGTTGTTGGGTGCTGTCAGTTGATTCTGACTCAGTGAACCCATGTGACAGAGTGGAACTGCCCCATATGGTTTCCTTAGGTGGAGCTGCTGGGTAGGTTTGAACTGCCAACCTTTCAGTTAGCAGCCGAGCATTTAATTGTGACACCACCAGGTCTCCTAGTGGTGTCAATAGATATCACTATTTAAATCTAGAATTCTCTTTTAGGATGTGAGTAACTTCCTGGAATATACTGCCTAACTGCCAATATTAGACAAACAAGAACTCTGGGGATAGGACTATCTATGAGTTTCATTGTCCCTGGATGTTGCAAAGGGTTAACGCACTTGGCTGCTAACTGGAAGATCAAAGGTTTGCATCGACCCAGAGGCTCTTCAAAAGAAAGGCCTGGCAACCAACTTCCAAAAATCAGCCATTGGACGCCCTGTGGAGCACAGTTCTACTCTGACACGAATAGGGTCACCACAAGTTGGAGTTGACTGGACAGCAACTGGTTTTATGGGTTCCACTGAGCTTCGTGACTCATTCTATAACCTTAGACTGGGCTCCCCTGCCTCTGCTATCTTCTCACCAAATGCCCGTGTTTCTTGGCTTCTGAGGCCTTAGGGTTCACCCGTCTTTATGAGCTATTTCAAACAGTTTCCCTGTCAGTGATATAGATATCTTTTCTTCTTTGATATTTCTTACCTAAAGTATTGGAGGATTATTGCCCGTTAGCCATTTCATTTGTGCCAGTCTTACTAATTCCCAGGAAGGGCTGACTGCTCTCATAATCAGGGCTGTTTATTTCAAGAATTTCCTGAAGCAAACTTCTATGCTGATGATGGATCTCCTATTAGAGTAATGGGACTCGTGAGATTAAAGCCATTTAGTTCTGGCCTTCTATTTTGATGCATGTATTTATTTATTCATCTATTAATTTGGTAAATATTTATCAAGCATTTACTACATACTGGGCATGGGGAAAAAATAGAGAACAAGATAGGCACTGTCCTTGCTCTAATGACTGTTATAGCCCAGGAAGAAAGTTAGGTATTGAACAACTGATAATGAACATGTCGCATCCACAGAGAAAACCAGGATTTAGATAAGCATACAACCTATGCACATATCTAGCAGTTGTTTAACAACCAGTTATTGTATATGAGGAGTTCCTAGGTGTTACATATGGTTAAGCTCTTGACTACTAGCTGAAAGGTTGGTTGTTCGAACCCACCAAGAGGGACTCAGAAGATAGACCTAGTGATCAGCTTCCAAAAGTCACAGCCTTGAAAACCCTATGGAGCAGTTCTACTCTGCACATATGGGTCATCATACGTTAGAATCGATTCAACGACAACTAACAACAACAGCGTTATGTATGAGGGAGGCAGTGGTGGTTCAATGGTAGAATTCTTGCCTTCCATGAGGGAGACCCAGGTTTGACTCCTGGCTAATGCACTTCATGCAGAGCCACCGCTCATCTGTCAGTGGTGCCTTCCATGTTGCTATGATGCAGAACAGGTTTCAGCAGATCTTCCAGACTAAGATGAACAAGGAAGAAAGGTCTGGAGATCTACTTCCAAAAATCAGCCAATAAAAACCCTATGAGTTACAGACTGGCAAAGTCCGCAAGCTCATGGAACTTAAAATCTAGTAGAGGAAAGATAAGCAACAGATAAATAGTATAATGTCAGGGAATGATAAATGCTATGAAGAAAAAAGGAAGAAGAAAATGAAGAGTGCAAAGCCATAGAAAGCCATTCTGAGGAGGTTGCACCTGAGTTGGCCTCCTAATTACAGAACCAGTCTCATCAGGCTTTCAGGGAAGTAGCCTTAATTAGGAGCAGAACCATGCAGAGATGTCTCCAGAACTTCTGGTTGATTTGCAATGCCAACGCCGCCATCGATTTGAGCTAGCTCTTCTACACAGTCTGCAACTGGTCTTCATTTTGCCATTATACTCTCTAAGAGCTTGTTGAGCCTCTTCATGCCCACACAGTAATCACAGAGTAATTCATCTTCTACAAAGATCTATGAAATAAGTTAAAAAAAAAAAATCAACAGCTGTTAGACAAAAGTGAGAAAGTCAATTCTGAGAAAACATTTAAGAATTAAATCTGGGAACATGGGCTCAAATGAGATGCAAAATTGAAAACCTTCTAGACTAGCCAAGTTTTTCTCGTGCCCAATTGAGGGTAATACCTGGTGTGTGGAATCATTATTGGCAAGAGAGCACTATGACAAATGAATAGCGGGTTTAGGGTTGAGCAAAGAATAGATATTTATTGAGCACCTACTATGTGCATGACTACAGGCTAGGTAACTACAAACTAAGCAAGAGACTTTTTCTCCAGTTGTTTTTTTTTTCTGCTTGGAATGTCCTTTTAACCTTGTCTGCCTGGCAATTCCTATTTATGCTTCAGAATCAAAGTCAGATCTCTTGTTACATATGTTCTTCTCTGATCAGTGCCTCCCCAACCAAAATAATGTTAATTACTCCCTCCTGTATGCTAAATCATCATCATCCAACTCATAGTGACACTGTAGGTCATAATAGAGCTGCCCCATAGGGTTTCCAAGGCTGTAAGTCTCTATGGCAGCAGACTGCCATGTCTTTCTCATGTGGAGCAGCTGGTAGGTTCAGACCACTGACCTTTTGGTTAGCAGCCAAGCACTTAACCAGTGCACCACCAGGGTTCACTGTGAGTCATAATCAACGCAATGGCAACAGGTTTGGTTTTGGTATGCTAAATTCTAGGCTTGTACACACTTATGGAAACCCTGGTGGCATAGTGGTTAAGAGCTACGAATCCACCAGGCGCTCCTTAGAAACCCTATGGGGCAGTTCTACTCCATCCTATAGGGTCGCTATGAGTCGGAATCGACTCATCCACAATGGGTTTGGTTTGGTTTGGGTTTTACACACTTGTATTGTCCTCTTACCATTATGAAATATAACCAGGAGCAGATTATCTAATAGGTAAGGTAAGCACGTTGCTTACCTTGCTTACTGAATCATTTATAGTGAATAATTTCACATTTTTTCACCACATCAAAGATTCTGCTTCTAGGTATGACTGGCATCTATCTCGCTCCCAACCTCAAAGTATCTTCCCACAGAATCAAAACCTCTTTTCAAATTTACCATCCCTGACAGGGCCAGATTACCCAGCAAGCAAGGTAAGCATGAGTTTACTTGTGCTTACTTACTAATTTGTAGTGACCAATTTCTTTGATGTGGTGAAACCTACGTGAAATTGGTCACTACAGATAAATAAACAGAAGTAAACCTGTGTTTACCTTGCTTACTGGGTAATCTGTCTCCAATTATAACTATTTGATTACATATCACCTTGAGGGGAGGGGCTATGTCTTATTCATCTCTGTATCCCCCAGGCCTTACCAGGCTTACAATCGGTTTGTTCCAGTTCAAACCACTGATAATTTGCATTTCTAATAAGTTCCCAGGAGATGTTAATGCTGCTGGTTAGGGACCAATCCTGACAACCACTAATAGAGCAGTGGTTCTCAAAATTTATTATACATAAGAATCACCAGGGGATCTTGTTAAAATGTAGATTCTGATTCAGTATATCTGGGGTAGAAATGTAAATTCGTTTGAACCGCAATGAACTGGTTAGATGCCCTGGACCTTACTGAGTTTTTCCCAAACTTCCCTGATGATAAGAATTAACTGTGGACGCTTGTTTAAAATCTGGATTATCTGGAAAACATCAGCCCAAGAGGCAAAAGGGCCATGTAAACCAGAGACTCCATCAGCCTGAGACCAGAAGAACTAGATGGTGCCCGACTACCATCAGTGACCACCCTGACAGGGAATACAGCAGACAGTCCCTGACAGAGTGGGAGAAAAGTACAGAGCAGAAATCAAATTCACATAAAAAGACCAGACTTAATGGTCTGACTGAAACTGGAGGAACCCTTGAAGCCATGGCCCCCAGATGCTCTGTTAACCCAGAACTAAAACCATTCCCAAAGCCCACTTTTCAGACAAAGATTAGACTGGACTATAAATCATAAAATAATACTCGTGAAGAGTGTGCCTCTTAGTTCAAGCAGATACATAAGATCAAATGGGCGGCTCCTGTCCGGAGGCAGAATGAGAAGGCAAGAGGGGGCGGGAACTGGTTGAATGGACACAAGAAACCCCAGGTGGAAAGGGGGAGTGTGCCATCACGTTATAGGGATTGCAACTAATGTCACATAATAATATGTGTATAAATTTTTTATGAGAAATTAACTTGAGCTATAAACTTTCACCTAAAGCACAATAAAAAATAAAATCTGAATTATCTCTCCCTGTAAATTCAGATTCAGTAGTTCTGGGTTGGGGCATAGGGTTCTGTTCCTTTGTCAAGCAATCCAGGTTCATCATGCAAGACTGGAAAGTACTAGCAGAGCACATAGTGGCACTAACCAGAAAAACCCATTGCCTTCGAGTCAAGTCCAATTCTTAGAGACCCTATAGGACAGAGTAGAATTGCCCCAGATAGTTTCCAAGGCTGTAATCTTTATAGAAGCAGACTGCCACATCTTCCTCCTGCAGAGCAGCTGGTGAGTTTGAACAGCCTACGTTTTGGTTAACAGCCTAGCACTTAAAGCATTGTGCCACCAGGGCTCCTTGGTAGTGGCACTAAGAAATGTAATTGAATTAATTTAAAAAACTACACATGGGTCACCATGAGCTGGGGGACAGCTCTACAGCAGCTAACAAAAACAAAAGATCAGGACTTCCTCTCTCCTTTAGATTAGGTATCAAATAAATAAATACAGATTTCCAAAAATATTTGTCAAGTTTGGTTCCTAATTTTGATGAAATGAGAAAAAGGCAAATATAAGGAATTGTTCCATCCTCTTGGACATGAGTGGGATAAATAAATTGACAGTAGCTGCTGATAATATGTATAATTATCAGTGGTTTCCAACGTTGGCTATACATCAGAGCCATAGTTCTAATGCTCTCATGGAGATATTGGACAATGTCTTGGGTACATTTGGTTGTCACAACTGGGGAGGTGCTACTGTCATCTATAACGTATAAACTAGGGATGTTGTTAAACATCCTACAATGCACAAGACAGCTCCCACAGCAAAGAATTGTCCTTCCCAAAATGTCAATAGTGCTAAGGTTGAGAAAACCTGCATTAGGATCACCTGGAAGCTTTAACAAATCCTGACGCCCAAGCCATGCAGGCCCCAGACCAATTAGCTCAGAGTCTCCGGGGGTGCAATTCAGGCATCAACATTTTTTAAACAACATACAAGCAGGACTGAGAACCATTGCAGAGAGTGCTAAAAGGGGAGGTGGACTTGGGAATCTGGTTTTAAGGCCCAAGTTTGTCACCTCTTAGCTGGGAAATTAGGCACATAACTTCCCAGTTTCTGTTTCTTCATCCGTAAAATAAGAACAACACCTACATCAGAGGGTTGTTATAAGGATTAAAGAGATAATGCATGCGGCACAGCTTTGTAACTACATACACAAAAGTAAGGTATCATTACTGCTTCCTGTTTGGGCACCTGTCCAAGCGGCAGAACTGGGTAGATTACTTGCTTGACACCACCAATATGTTCCTGCATGCAAATCCATTGTTATTGTATTTTTATTTGAAGTATGTTCTACATATGCCAAAGAAGTCAGAAAACTCATATGCTTAGGTGAATTTTTTTAATGTAATAAAAATCTCTCATTCTCTCTAGTTGTTGTGTTTGATGTTCGAGTTTACATAAAGTTTTAATGAAGCAGTCCCTATATGGTTTGAAGAGAGTCCCTGGGTGGGACAAACAGTTAAGCCTTTAGCTGCTAACCAAAAGGTTGGTGGTTTGAATCCACCCAGAGGTGCTTTGGAAGAAAGATCTGCCAATCTACTTCCAAACAACCAGCCATTGCAAACCCTATGGAGCACGGTTCTACTCGGACACACTTGGGTTGCCATGAGTTGGAGTCAACTCAATGGCACCTGGTTTGGTTTTTTGGTTTATGTGGTTGGAGAATAATGCAGCTGGGCCTGTGTCCCACCGGCTAGTGACAGACTACACCTGGGAAAGCTACCTCTTCCCTTAAAATTAAGGCTGGGACAAAAAGTAGGAGAGGTTGTAGAAGTGTAGAGACACTATATGTTTAAGGAAAATGAAGGTTACACCATTGCTTTGGAGCATGGGTTAAGATTGATGAGTTAAGACTAAGAATCCTCTAGCATCATGTACTTTAAAGTGTGGTCCATAGACCAGCAGCGTCAGTATCAACTGGGTGCCTATTAGAAATACAGAATCTCAGGACCCATTCAGACTGACTGAGTCAGGATCAGCATTTTAATAAGATCCCCAGGTGATACATAGGCACATTAAGGTTATAAAAGCATTGCTCTAGCAAACCCTACAAGGGAAATCAGGCACCTCAGCTCTCCCAGACATTAAGTCTGGATAGTCCTCTGTCAATCTATGTCCATTTTGGTTCCTTGCACTTCTCTAATGGAGTCAGACTGCTGCCAATTGCATGCTTAGGAACACTGTCACTTTGCTGATTCTCGCATCCTGTTCCACCTCGGGCTTTTTAGCAGCCACTCTAGGTTATTAGGGACTGATTTTAGAGTTTCTGGCATACATTTAGGCATAAGATAGATACTATTTATTGTTGCCATCAAATCATTTGAAGCAGGTAATTTCTTTGTTTTCATTGTCCTGAAAAATAGTTTACTTGGCAGTAGAAGGGTTGATTCGTGAGCTGCAAAGCTGGTTTCTTTTGTGCTATGAGAACAAGGTGGCTCATTCTTGCTGAGAAGCAGTTAATCAATACATAAAGACCTGAGATTGATGTGGCATAACTTCAGAAGGTGCATGGTTTATTTCTCAGTGCCAGAGCCTACTCCCTGAGAGGCAGGCCGTGGTAGGGCTGGAGGAGGGCTCTGTGAAGCTGCATCCTCTCATCTCCTCCAATGGCTCTACTGGTTCTTTTAAAGTCAAATCAGCTATACTCTATAGTCATGCAGCTTCTCCTACTTCAGATTCTCTGTATCCTTTTAAGACCATATTTGTACCAATGGGACAGCTTGTTCTAAGATGACACTGGTTCCCAATACTTCAAACCAGGCCAGTTGGCCATCAGGTTGATTCTGACTCATGGCATCCCCAAGGGTGTCAGAGTAGAACTGTGCTCCATAAGTTTTCCCTGGCTAATTTGTTGGAAGTAGATCACCAGGCTTTTCTTTCAAGGTGCTTCTGGGTGGACTTGAACCGTCAACCTTTCATTTAGCAGCCTAGCCTGTTAATCGTTTGCACCACCCAGGGACTCCACCTGATACTTAGATGCACTTAAAATTAGCTAGAGATTCCTTTTATTAATGAAGTACCTTTTTCTAAAGCGTCCCTACGTTTCCAATCATACAAGTGATTGTAAATTATATACAGTCATTCAAATCTCAACCCAAGAAATTGAAACAATTCCCACATCATTTGGTTGCTTGTTTGGAGAAAGAATTGTTCCGATGTGAGGGAAAGACATATATTTCACATGAAAACACAAATCTGAATGTACAGTCATGCACTGCATAACGTCCATTCAGGCAATATTCGACCGCATGGACTTGTCTCTAGTCCCATAAAGTTATAATAGAGTTCAGAAATCCCCACTGGAGAATGGGATGTAGCAGACGTAACTGGACATAGCAAACACAACAGCTTCCCACACACAACACGTGTATCTCATGTCTCTTGTATACAAAGCAATTGTGCTGCCAGGTGTATAATGGTATAGTACGTGTATAACCTATAACACATATGTCTTGATAGTCATAATAAATGCCTATGTTACTGGCTTATGTATGTACTGTACTGTACTTTCTATTGTTATTTTAATGTGAACTTTCCCTACTTACAAATAAAAAGTTTACCATATAACAGTGTATACTTCGACTTGTAAGCAGCAGCATCCAATCTCGTGTATCACAGGTCTCTTGAGGACTGTAGTGTTATCTCTCTGTTTAATTTTCTCTCAAAAATATTACGTGAAGTGCATCATGGCTCCAAATGCAGCAAAACCGGTGTTAGTGGTAGCAACAGCAAGAGGCAAAGGAGATGTATTAATCTGGAAGTGAAACAAAATATCTTCCATATAGCTTTGCTAAGTATATAATATGGTGTCCAAATCACATAAGGTCTTATTTCGCAGAAAGTATCATGGACATTAAGCAACACACAACTGTACTTAGTTGCAAAAAGAAAATCTGAAGCCCTAAAGAAGAGAGGGGAGAAATATAAGATTTACTTCTTCAGGAATGAAGTGCTATAAGCCAGACTAAAACTTTTAAAAACTAGTTTATGGAGCCTGGAAAAGAGTTTTAAAAGGGGGGAAAAAATATTCCAACCTGTTGAGTTACTTAAGAACCCAAGTCACTGCTTTAATTACTGGCTAATTCACATTTATCCAGTAAGTAACTACCAGTAAAGTAAGCTCCTATGCAGTATGTATGAATTAGGGTTCTCACTTAGTAAGCAAAGTGATCAACAGCCTGCAAGTAGTCAAATCAATAATTTTTCAATGTAACTTATACATTGCATTTCAAATTCAATGTCTTTCATCTTATTAACAATGTTAATTGTACCAATGTGTATAAGTAGTGGCCCTAAATTTACACTTCTGATGGTTTAAGGGCTGTCTCATTTTTATAAAGTCAGAATTCATATAACAGAGTTTTTAAACTAATGATTAATAAACTCTATAAAGTCCTTTAAAACATGATGGCTACTAAATAGTTAAATAAAAAGAGTTTATCTTTTGAAGGCTACCTACTTTTATGTAAAAGAGACTATCTTGTAGAAGATACTGAAGACAGCATTGCCATCAAGAACGTAAGGATCGTTAATTAGTAAGACAACAACAGACACATCTGACATAATTAGAGCATAATTTGGTTTTTAAAAACTGAGATTGTGTGTGTGTATAAAAAGCATTCAGAGAAAGGAAAGATCATGGTGTTTGAAAGTTTCAGAGTATGTTAAATGGAGAAGGAATGTCAAGCTGGACACTGGAAAAATAGAATTTTGAGCAAGTAGAGATGTTGCTGTTGTTGTGTGCTGTCAAGTCAGTATCGACTCATAGAGACCCTATAGGATGGAGTGGAGCTGCCCCATAGGGTTTACTGGTCTATAATCTTTACAGGAGTAGATCACCAGGTCTTTCTCCCACAGAGCAACTGGTGGGTTTGAACTGCCAGGCTTTCAGTTAGCAGCCAAGTGCTTAACCACTGACCATTTCAGGCAGAGGAAGAACGTGCAAACACATGGAGGCTGAAGTGAGTTTAATGTGTATGTGACAGACACTGTTGGATGGCTTATCCCATACACTTTTCTAGCCCCTTTGTTCTTGTCTGCCTCTACTTAGGATCAAGAAAAGTTAATACTCATGTTACCAGACCTCTTTGCAGCTGTGGGTGGTCATGTGACCATGAGACACTTCTGGACAATAAATCGTATGAATAGAAGTCAGCTTGCGTTTCTAGGAAAATTTTTTACTTTCTTGGTAAAAAGGACAGCCATGGCTCATACTACCCTTTTCTCTTTTACTTTCTTCCTGCCTCGAACGTAAATATGATTTCTGGGGCTTCAACAGTCACCTTGTGACCTTGAGGAAAAAGCCTGAAGAATTCAAGAAATAAAAACTCTAATATTGTTGAGTTACTGAATGAATACCAGCAGTCACTCACCTCCCAATTTCTTATTGTGTGGGGGAAAAAATTAACCCTTATTTGCTTAAGCCATGGTAGTCAGATTTTCTATTGCTTGCCGGCAAATGTTTTCCTCCTGGATACAGTGTATGAAGAAAAGAATGAAAACATTTATTTGAAAGACAGAAAAAAACGTTATGGAGTGGTAGTAAATAAGATTGCCTTGAAAAGGCTGGTTAGATTGTGGAGAGTGGGACAGTCTGCTCTCAATACATGGGGTAATAGGAAGCCATTCAACACTGTCAAAGCGGAGAGACAGTATGAAGTAGCTACATATTGGAAATCTTACCGATAAATGAAAACGATTATTCTGACAATAACGTGTAAGAGAATTTGGAAGAGGAGGTGAGAAGCAGCACGGTCATACATCAGAGATGAACTTTATATGTAGTAAAATTTAAACTAATTTTCCTCCTCTAATTTAGAATTTGAGATAGTCTGACCAGGCAGTATGATTTCATGTCCTGTACATGGTATGGGTTCTAAAGTCAGTGTGTTTACATGGAAATTGTATACAGTTTAAAATACCATGGACAGTCCCTTTAGGATTCAAAGGCTAAAACTTCTTGTGTGTTTTGCATTTTTACTGTGGCCTCCCTTCTGCTAGAATAAAGGTCAGCAAACTTTTTCTGAAAAGGGCCAGTGTCATGGATTGAATTGGGTCCCCTCAAAATACGTGTTAACTTGGCTTGGCCATGATTCCCAGTATTGTATGGTTGTCCTCCATTTAGTGATCTGATGTAACTGTCCTATGTGTTGTAAATCCTAATCTCTGCCTGTGGTTAATGAGGCAAGATTAGGTTATGTTAAAGAGTGTTAGGTTGGGATGCAACACCCTTACTCAGGTCACAGCCCTGATCCAATGTAAGGGGAATTTCCCTGGGGTGTGGCCTGCATCATCTTTTGTCTTACAAGAGATAAAAGGAGAGTGAAGTGAGCAGAGAGAGAGGGACCTCCTACCACCAAGAAAGACCTACGAGCTGAGCGTGTCTTTGGACCCAGGGTCTCTGTGCTGAGAACCTCCTAGACCCAGGGAAAGATTGATGACAAGGACCTTTTCCCAGAGTCGACAGAGAGAGAAAACCTTCCCCTGGACTAGCTCCCTGAATTTGGACTTCTAGCCTAAACTGAGAGAATAAATTTCTGTTTCTTAAATCCATCCACTTGTGGTATTTCTGTTATAGCAGCACCAGATAACTAAGAAAGCCAGATAATAAATATTTTAGGCTTTTTGGGCCATATAGTCTCTGTTGCAACTACTCAATTCTGCTGTTGTAGAGTACAAGTGGCCAGAGACAATACATAAAAGAATAAGCGTGACTGTGTTCCAATAAAAGCTTATTTACAAAAACAAGTGGCAGAACTGATTTGCCCCATAAGCTATAGTTTGAAGACCCCTGCCCTAGAGGATTGGAAGGCACAGTGTTCTTTGAAATGAGGAAGGGTCATGAAGTTAATAAAGGGTAGAGCCTATATATTTCAATTTTCATAGTGTAAACATGAATGAGAATCAAGTCCATGTTTATAGCATAAACAGTTTTGTGTATCTTCTGTAATTTTTAGGGTCTTACTGATGAATAAAATAAATTTTATCTAGCATCAGTAGCTTTTTAAAGGAAAAGCTTTAAATCTTAAGGATTCCTTACTTTTGGTTTCAGTTTCTAGAAATTTATTATTTAGATCATTTTTTATGTAATCTGATTATTGTGATTTTCCACATTAATTCAGTTCATTACTCTTAGGTAATGGATATCATAAAATGTCCTAAAATAGCATTTCTTAGAAAATATTCTTTAACTCAAACTTTTAAATATGTAATTTTGTTTTTATAATTTTTCTAAGTAATTTAAATACCAATTTAATTACTTAATTTTGAGTATCTAGGTCCCTGAGCAGGGGAAGAGAAATCAGGAAAAATTTACAACCATTCTTCTATGATTTGGCCTGGAAGTTACATATATCACTTCTGTTTACATCACCACCTAACCAGAACTAAAGGAGCCCTGGTGACATAAATGCTCAAGTTCTTGGCTGCTAACCAAAATGTTGGTGGTTCAAACCCTCTGTGATGATTGCTATGAGTCATAATTGACTTGATGGCAACGGGGATGGTGATGGTTAAGGTTGTGTGTCAACTTGGCTAGGCCATGGTTCTCATTGGTTTGGTAGTTGTATGATGTTATGATCACTTTCATGATGAGATTTGATACGTATGATCACCTCCATAATAAGATCTGCTGTGAGTAGCCAGTCAGTTGAAGGGGAATTTCCTTGGGCTTGTGGCCTGCATTGAATATAAGCTGACATTCTGGCAAGGCTCATGGGCTTTGCTTGCTCTGGATCCTGCAGGTGGCTCCTGTTCATCTGACCTCCAGTTCTGGGGGCTTGAGCTGGCAGCTTAACTGTGGTTTTGCCTGCCAGTCTTGGAATTCATTGATCTTCACAGCCCTCTCTCTGACCTGCCGCTCTTGGGTTCACCAGCTGCAGTGACCACATGAATCAGGAGACACCTCTATTCTGGGCCCGTGGACTTGGGATGTTCCAGCCTCTACAATCACATGAGCCATTTCCTTGGTATAAATATGTCTATATATATTTAAATGCTTTACTGGTTTTGCTTCTCTAAAGAACCCAGCCTAAGATACCCACCCAGTGGCTCTGTGGAAAAAAGACCTGGCAATCTACTTCCATTAAAATTACAGCCAAGAAAATCCTATGGGGCAGTTCTACTCTGTCACACGGAGTTGCTATGAGTTGGAATCAACTTGATGTCACCCAACAACAATAACCAGAACTAGTCACTTGTCCCCTAAGTACCAGGGGCCTGGGAAATGCCATCTTCCTGTGTGCTCAAACAGGAATTAGGGAACTCATAGCATTGCCTCTGCCAGGCTTTTATTCTGTTGTACAAATGGTCCTAAAAAAAAAAAAAAATTATAGTGTTTTGGCTGGGGTTGAATATTTATATAGGATAAATATTCAATATAATAGGTAACACTTAGCACATGGAGATATAATATAAACCTAGTTAAAGATTAAAAGAGTTCCTGGTTGGTGCAAACAGTCAACACGCTTGGCTGCTAACTGAAAGATTAGAGGTTTGAGTCCACCCAGAGGTAGGTACCTTAGAAGAAAGGCCTGGTGATCTACTTCCAAAACAACTACAGGAAACCCTATGGAGCACACTTCTACTCTGATAAACATGGGGTCGCCATGAGTCAGAATCTAAGCTACTTGGCAACAATGTTGGTTTTTTTTTTAAAGTTTAAAGGTTATTACCCAGTTTTGTTCCACAGTTTAGAGAGCTGTAATACCTGGATGACGCATCAAAAGGATTAGTTGAGAATTAGGGAAACAGTGTGGAATGAGAATTCTATTCTGATATTGTTATTTGACAGCCACAAATGATATGTGGTGGGATAATGATATTTATTCTAATTCATTCCCTATGAGGATTTTATGATCATCCTTTGCCAGGCATAGTTAAGATAGTACCCTTTACTGTGGGCCATCTTTTTTTGTCTCCGTCCCCACCCAACCCCCCTGCAATTCCACTAATGCACTTTGGAGGCTCACACCATTATTGTTCTCACTGATCTGCACTGTGATGCTGTTTTTTTAGATGAGAGCCCTTATAGCTATTTGCTGGATATCTTAAGTCTTTGATTCTGTGCATAGTCTGAGATCACTTTAAGCAGCAGTTCTTTATCAGCAGGGGTGCTAAGAATGCTTTACCTCCACTAATGAACTATGGAAAGCTGGCAGCCTGCTTTGTGTAAGACTACAGAAGTAGCAGGATGCCAGCAGAATCTACAGAAGTAGCAGAATGCTACCAGAATCTACTCCGTTCTCTCTAATCTGAGCTTTCTCGCTCTGTGAATTTACCCTGGGTTTTCTGCCAGGGTTGGAGCTATATTTCCCTCCTTTAGTGGCGGTGATTCTCACCAGAGAGGCGTGGATTTCTGCGTTTTGAGGTGGAAATTAGAATTTCTGGGGGTACAGTGTGTGTAGGTTGTTCGTAGTATGAAAAAGCATATTGAGCATACTAATGCAAATTTATATTTTGTAATACAATTACTTTTATAATTCAAATTTCTGAAAGTAAAATTTAACCATCTTCTTGGCTGCTGGGAATATACAAATGTCAGAGATTGTCAGCAGGGTCAGAAGGATACATTTCTGAATTAATAAGGGATTGTATTTTCAAGCTTATCAAAAAGGGTATTTGGTTTAAAATGTGCAGGGTTGTTTTGTTTTGTTTTGTTTTAATTAAGGAGAAAGCTGAGAATAGATCCTCTACTGGACAGAAAAAGAAAACTAGGACACTTTCTGAGAAACATCACGCTTGCTGTGTAAATACCTCCCCCTACACTAGTTGCCCACGGATATTACTTCAATCATTCTATGACTAATCCATTGCCGTGGAGTCGATTCCAACTCATAGCGACCCTGTAAGACAGGGTGGAACTGCCCTACAGGGTTTCCAAGGAGCGGCTGGTGGATTCCAACTGCTGACCTTTTGGTTAGCAGCCGAGCTCTTAACCACTGCGCCACCAGGACTCCATATTCTATGACTAATACAGTGTAAACCAGAAATTCCTTCCCCTCATCCCCTCGCCCCAAGCTGTTTTTCTTTTTGGTGGTAGTGGTTCTTGCCTTTTTTGTTTGTTTGTTTGTGTGTTTGGTTTTTTAAAAAAAATTTCTCCAAGTTCTCTTCTGGAATTGTCAGTGCAAAATCTTTACAAGTCTTTCCCAAGATTTACTAGTCTTATGACAAACCATATCACTTTTCCTGGGTTCTAAGACCATCAGAGCAAAGCGTGAGCCTCTTCTGATGGAAATGCAGCAGTGGCTGCATTTACAGCTGCGACAGCATTTTATTGGAAGCCAGGTTTGGCAGGCTGGCTCCCCTGACAAAAGGTCTTAGGGAGGAAATGGTCTCATTGGTTCCTTGATGTGGCTTTGCCCTTAGGGATCTGTGCTATACGAGGGAGCCTCTGCTCCTAGGACTGCCCTGAGAACTGGACCCAGTGAGGCCAGGCAAGAGTTCCTAGGGTTTTCTTCAGGAGCATTCTTAAATGGTTTTATGGTTAGGGAAGAAAACTCCCTGGACTTAGGCAGGAATTAGAAAGGGTGCTTGGGCAGAGGTTTTTGGTTTGTAGGTTAAGAAGTAAATTTTTTCCCTGATGAGACAGGAAGTAGGGTTTTGTGGTTGTGAGCAGGAGCCAGAAGATGGAGAAAGAAGGGAGTGATTAGGGAGATCTGAGAGTAAGTGGGGCAAAAAGGTAAGAATTCAGAGCAGCAAGTGAGGGGATAACATCAAGGAGACTAAAAATTCCTCTAGGAAATCCCTAGAAATATGCAGGAGGGTACTGGACATACCAGAGCTGTGTGGAATGAGGGCTCAAATTGTTTTATTTTGATGTTAAAGGAGGACTGATAATGTTGGGAGCACTAGAGTTGCATTTATGTTTGAAGGGATAATATGTGACTTGCAACACGGTTATAATCAGAAGACCATCTGGGCTTTGGTCTCATCTATGAAGTTAGAGGATGAATGATAGCCAAGGTCTCTTTCGTTTAAAGTCTGTGATTTTCCTAGACTTTTTTTTTTCTCACTAAAACATCGTGCAATTAGCTGACAATTAATGAACAAACATTTATCAAGCTTATATTGTACATAAGTTCCATATGTGTTGCAAAAGCAGAATATAGACTTTCATGTTGACAAGGTGAGATACTATAAATACTGTAAAAAGTACATAATTTTCTGTTATAACAGGAATAAGCAGAATATAGATGTTGGGCCACATCTAGCCCGACGACTGTTTTTGTAAATAATGTTTTATTGGAACACAGCCATCTCCATTCATTTACGTATCATCTGTGGCTGCTCATGTTGCAATGTCAGAGATGAGTAATTACAGCAGAAATCATAAGACCCACGTGCCTAAATATTTGCTATCTGATCCTTTACAGAAAAAGTTTGTGAATCCCTGTATTAGGATAATTTTTAAAAAGTCACACAGAAAAATGTGATTAATTTCAAGTGGATAACAGAGATGATAGTGCTATCAGAGTTGGCATGAGAGGTCTGGCCTGAGAAAGCTTTCAAGCTGTGTTCTCAAAACAGAGAGGAAGTCAAGGCAACTCCAGTGAGCAAGTCTATAACTAGTGAGAAAACGATGAAAGTAATTGCATATTGTTTTTATTATATTCTTTTCTTATCATTTTCACTATGCTGGCTCTCAAAATAATTTATTAGGAAATATCTAATCCTTTAAAATATTCTTTACAATGTTATTCAAAATCAACATTAACTGAAAATTCTCCACCACTCCTCTTCTGAAGAAGCAGGAAATATTGCTGCATAGATATTTTTAATAAATGAAAATTTGTGATGCACTCTGAAGATAATTAGAGGAATATATAAATGAGTTACAAGGGAAATTAAGATAGGAAAATCTAAACTGAGAAATCAATATTTATTGTATTTCGATTGAGAGATTTCTATTACTATTGGTCCTTATTTCATAAATGTATTTTATTAACCACCATAATTGTGACAAATGAAAATATTTGAAGACAAATGGCAATTGCTACAATTTCAGGACCTAATTATTTTTCACTGAGTAAAACTTTGCAATTGTGGTAGAACAGTTCTGTGTAGTTTTGTGTCCTTAAAATACTCCTCAGTGCCTGAGAGCACGCCCTACAGAAACCCTGAGATTAGTCACTGTAGGCCACTCACCCAGTCCTCTCCTCCCCAACAGTGCCCCATGTTCCAGAATTTTCCTTGTTCTTCTCCAAGTTTATTTTCCTGTATTTTCTCTTTTATCTTGACAGCCTTGCTGTCTACTTGGAGACAATTTATGAAAATGAGTTAATGCAGTTTTTACTAAACATTTACTAGTGTTATGATACAGCACTAAAATATGGAGGAATTCATTCACTCCTAAAACATTGTACCTAATAATGTGCAGGGCCCTGGGATAAAAAGATGGATATTAGCTTGTCAGTAGCTTGCTGTCTTCAGCAGTGTGTCCTAAAAGGTAGTCCCTGAGCAACCTCCATCAGAATCTCCTGGGTTGGTTATTAAAATATGCAACTATTTAGGCTCCAAGAGGGGCTTACTCAATGGGGCTGGAAAGGTCACTTGGAATCTACATTTTTAGCAAGTTCCCAGGTATTTTTCTGTACATTAAGGCTAAACCAAAAAAAAAAATCAAACCAGTTGCCATCAAGTTGATTCCAATTCATGGTGCCTCGTGTGTTGCAGAGTAGAACTGTGCTCCATAAGGTTTTCAATGGCTGTGATGTTTAGGAAGTAGATCACTGGGTCTTTCCTCTGAGTTAACTCTGGGTGGGTTCTAACTGCCAACCTTTTGGTTAGTAGTTAAGCGCCAGCCAGGAACTCCACATAAGGCTAAACAAAAAAACAAACAAACAAAAACCCAGTTGTTGTCAAGTTGATTCCCACTCATGGCCACCCCATGTGTGTCAGAGTAGAACTGTGCTGATAGGGTTTTCAAGACTGTGACCTTTTGAAAGTAGATCGCTAGGCCTTCTGAGGGGCCTCTGGATGGTTGAAACCACCAAACTTTCAATTACTTGTTGTTGTTAGGCGCCATCAAGCTGGTTCTGACTAACAGTGACCCTATGTACAACAGGATGCAACACTGCCCAGTTCTGCGCCATCCTCACAATCGTTGTTATGTTTGAGCCCATTGCTGCAGCCACTGTGTCAATCTATCTCATTGGGTCTTTCTCTTTTTCACTGACCCTCTACTTTACCAAGCATGATGTACTTCTCCAGGGACTGGTCCCTCCTGATAACATGTCCAAAGTACGTGAGATGAAGCCTAGTCATCCTCTTTTCTAAAGAACATTCTGACTGTACTGCTTCTAAGACAGATTTGTTTATTCTTCTGGCAGTTCAATATTCTTCACCAACACCATAATATGAAGGCATCAGTTCTTCTTTGGTGCTCCTTATTCATTGTCCAGCTTTCACATGCATATGCGGTGATTGAAAATACCATGGCTTGGGTCAGGCGCACCTTAGTCCTGAAAATCTTTTGCAGCAGATTTGCCCAGTGCAATACATCGTTCAGTTTCTTGACTGCTGCTTCCATGGGTGTTGACTGAGGATCCAAGTAAAATGAAATCCTTGGCAACTTCAATCTTTTCTCCATTTATCATGATGTCGCTTACTGGCCGAGTTGTGAGGATTTTTGTTTTCTTTATGTTGAGGTGTAAACCATACTGAAGGCTATGGTCTTTGATCTTCATCAGTAAGTGCTTCAAGTCCTCTTCACTTTCAGCAAGGAAGGCTGTGTCATCTGCATAACGCAGGTTGTTAATGAATCTTCCTCCAATCCTGATGCCATGTTCTTCTGCATATAGTCCAGCTTCTGGATTATTTGTTCAGCATACAGATTGAATAAGTATGATGAAAGGATACAACCCTGACACATACCTTTCCTGACTTTAAACCACACAGTATCCCCTTGTTCTGTCCGAACAACTGCCTCTTGATTTATGTACAGGTTACTCATGAGCACCATTAACTTGTTCGGGACTTCCCATTCTTCACAATGTTATCCATAATTTTTTATGATCCCACAGTCTTTGCATAGTCAATAAAACACAGGTAAACATCTTTCTGGTATTCTCTGCTTTCAGCCAGGATCCATCTGACATCAGCAATGATAGCCCTCATTCCATGTCCTCTTTTGAATCCGGCTTGAATTTCTGGCAGTTCCCTGTCAATGTACTGCTGCAGCTGCTTTTGAACGATCTTCAGCAAAATATTACTTGCAGGTGATAGTAATGACGTCATTCGGTAATTTCTGCATTCAGTTGGATCACCTTTTTTTGGAATGGGCATAAGTATGGATCTCTTCCAGTCGGTTGGCCAGGTAGCTGTCTTCCAAATTCCTTGGCATAGACGAGTGAGCACTTCCAGCACTGCATCCATTTGTTGAAACATCTGAATTGATATTCTGTCAGTTTCTGGAACCTTGTTTTTCACCACTATCTTCAGTGAAGCTTGGACTTCTTCCTTCATTACCATCGGTTCTTGATCATAGGCTACCTCCTGAAACTAGTAGTCAAGTGCTTAACCATTTGTGCCATCCAGGGACTTCACATTAACAGTACAAAAAACCAAACCCATTGCCATTGAGTTGATTCTGACTCACAGCGACCTTATAGGACAGAGTAGAACTGTGCTGTAGGGCTTCCAAGGAGCAGCTGGTAGATTCGAACTGCTGATCTTTTGGTTAGCAGCCAAACACCATGTTCCAGAATTTTCCTTGTTCTTCTCCAAGTTTATTTTCCTGTATTTTCTCTTTTATCTTGACAGCCTTGCTGTCTACTTGAAGACACCACCACGGCCTCAGCACACTAATTGTAGGAGGAGATAATTCCTGGATTCAGGGCATCCATCCATCAGAGGTTGAAAACTGGCAGCCATGCTAGATTTGACTGGCACATATGTTTTTAAAATTGGGAGATTTCCCGTAACGTCTGGATTTCTTCCTTCTCTTGAAAAATTAGAAGCTCTGACATCACCGTGTCTGTATTTCTTGACTCAATACAAGGCATTTTTTCCCTTTAGTTGAGTGGGATCTGTGGGTTCCTGCTGGCTTAAGTCCCTATCACTCCCCATTATCTTATACCCTCATCAGCCTTACTTAGATATGCTACATGCCTGGCCCTTGTAATCGTTTGGTTTAATGACCCATGATCTAGATTCAAGTGGATAATCACATATTAAAACAAAGAAGTCTGCTAAAGTAATCTTGTCTCAGGTAGCATTAGGCTGGGACCTAATTTGATGGCCGTCTTCTGAAAGGCCTTAGGAAGTGGGAGTTTCAGGCTCTAGGGCAGAGAGTGGTCAAGATATTTGGGGCAGGGGTCACTTTCAGTGATCTGGCCTATGTGAGCTTGCTTGGTTTGGGGTGTTGAACATGGATAGCAGAAAACAGAATTGAAATCACCTAAGTCTTTTCTTACTAAATCTAGCATTTCTATAGCAATTGTCACCATGGTATCTTGATGTATTCTGACAGGGGAAATTTCACTTAAAAAAAAAATCTGGTAATGAGGGAAAGAAAAACTCCTTCCATGCGTAACTCCAGAGGCATTTCTTTAAGGGCAGAGCTCAGAAATATGTGTGTGTATGGAGAACTGAAGTTCCAGTGTGGCCTGGCCAGACTTAGGACTGTCTGTGATTCTGAATGATGAGGCTGAAGATATCCAACTGAAAGAATCCTTGAATCTGAGCGCTAGAAGGTAATACATGTTCATAATACTATTTGCATCCCTCTTTTCAGCATTGGAAGCATTTGTGCATATTAATTTCATTTAATCCTCACAACAGCCCCATGAAGTAAGTATTAAAATGATCATTCCTTTTTTAGAGAGATGAAAAATGAGTGATTTGCTTCAGGTCACACAGAAATATGCTCAAATACGTCTTCTCATACCAAATTCCCTGCACTTTAAACTATACCAGTGTTTTTCAATCTTCTTATCCAGCCTTTCCAGATGAAGATGGGGATGTCCTTTGCATAGACCACCAGGTAAGTAGTGCCACGTGGAGTTGTGCAGTCTGGGTGGTTCTGGGCCCTGGCACATTGATGGGAACTGTTCACATGTGGGTATGCTGCAGGCATGAGTAAGACATGCGGCAAGCTTCGGCAATTCATGGTGGACTGGCTAGAAATCCTCTTTTTCTCAGACTCATTAAAGCATATTCAAAATCCAGTGAGTGAGATGATAGAGAAATGAGCTTGAGTCTGATCTCATTTTCAGTACCAAAAAATGAAAAAAAAGCAAAGTTCAGTATATTCCTATTATTAGTGACAAATTGCTTTTGACAAACTTTAGAACTGATTGGAACAAGCCAGTATGTCGGATCACTTGTATGGGAAGCACTGAGGCACACCGCACTCACAGCATTGAGTCACCTGTTACTTCTTCTTACCCTAGAGATGAACGCTTACCCTAGGGAAGAGCCAGTTGATATAAAAGTCACCTGTTGGAGAGCAGAGGAAGAATAAGTTCTTTCAGAACAGATGCTAATACCCATCTTTTTCAGAGGATATATAAATTGTTAGCGTGCATCTTGGAGTCCTTGAGTGATGCAAATGGTTAATGTGCTGAGCTGCTGACCGAAAGTTTGGAAGTTTGAATCCACTCAGAGGTGCCTCATTTGGAGCCCTGGTGGTGCAGTGGTTAGGAGCTAGGCTGCTAACCACAAGGTCAGCAGTTTAAATCCATCACCCGCTCCTTGGAAACCCTATAGGGCAGTTCTACTCTGACCTATAGGGTTGTTATGAGTCTGAATCAACTCGACAGCAATGTATTTAGTTGAGAGGTCTGGTGATTTACTTCTGACAGTCAGCTGTCAAAAACCCTAAGGAGCACAGTTCTACTCCGACACACATGGGGACGCCATAAGTTGAAATCGACTCAATGGCAACTAGTTGTAGCATGCATTTTGACGGAGGATAGCAAGACACCTGCATCACCAGGACTTAGATCCGTTTTCAAGACTAAGTTTCTTCTCCTTTTCCCTTTATTTTTGTTGAAATGAATAACCTGTTGCCATCGAGTCGATTCCAACTCATAGCAGCCTTATAGGACAGAGTAGAACTGCTCCACAGGGTTTCCAAGGCCGTAATCTTTACGGAAGCAGATTGCCACATCTTTCTCCCACGGAGTGGCTGGTGGGTTTGAACCACCAAACATTTGGTCAGCACTGCACCACCAAGGCTCCTTTGTTGAAATGAATAAGATGCTTTAAATCTTATTGGAATCACCTAAGCCTGTAATGTTTTTGCATTAGGGATCACACGTGTAAAGCACGATGAGGAACAAGCAAGTAAGGCAATGAGTGAAGTGAAGCTGGGCAGGCAGAGAGTCTAGCCAGCTGGAGAGGTCATGCCAGGTCTCCCAGGGCCCGCTCCAGCTCAGTGCAAGCCTGGTAGCATCAGAGCGTCTGAATTTATGAGAGGTTGGAAAGCTGAATTTTTATACAAAATTTTCTGAATTTTACAAGTTGACGGTTAATTTCTTTGTTAAAAAGAAAACACTGTATAAACAAAACAAAACATGCCTGCTCACTGGGTTTAGCTTGTGGGCTTGGATTAGGTTGGATTTGGATCTAATGGCTTGGACTAGTTTCTGACCCCGCTCTATTTTTTAAATAATACCATGTGCTATTTAATATAAACTTATTTCTTCTCTTGATGAAAAGTGGTATGCCCTAAATGTAGCAACAACCAACCTGATCTTCCAATTAGTATGACCCAGCCATTCCAGGTTTCTCTATTATGACTTTGCCACATGCTCACTGAGAGTTTTAAATATTTAATCTAAAATCTTGGGATATTTGGTTTAAAGTTTAAAAAATTATACAAATAGCCTTGTTAAGACTGTTATGTAGTTGTAGAATCATTTTATTAAGTTCAATAAATTATTTCTTTCTGAGACTCCATGTGTATTAGCGTAAATTGTTAACTCGTTAATAGAATGATGTTGTTGTTATTAGTTGCGTTCGAGTCCTCGTGTGTGCAGAGTAGACCTGTGCTCCCTCCATAGAGTTTTCAAGGCTGGAACTTTTCAAAAGCTGATTGCCAAGCCAGTGTTCCAAGTCGCCTCTGAATGAATTTGAACAGCCAAGCATTTGGCTAGTAGTCCAGCACTTAACTGAGGCACAGAGCATGAAAATAGTAATGAGTTAAAATATACTTGTGGTGAGGCACTATTCCAAGTGCTTTAAATAAATTATTTAATCTTCTTAACATCCTGTAGTGGGAAGAGCCATTTTGATCACTGCTTAATTGATTAGAAAACCGGGTGGTGCAAATTGCTAATACACTCAGCTGCTAACCTAAAGGTTGGAATTTCGAGTTCACCCAGAGGTCCCTCAGAAGAAAGACCTGCCAACCTACTTCCAAACAATCAGCCATTGAAAACCCGATGGAGCACAGTTCTTTGACAGACATAAGGTCCCCATGAGTCAGAATGGACTTGAAGACAACTGTTGTTTTTTTTTTTTTTTCCTTTTTTATTGTGCTTTAGGCGAAAGTTTACAGAGCAAATTCGTTTTTCATTCAAAAATTTATACACAAATTGTTTTGTGACATTGGTTGCAATCTCCACAATGTATCAGCACACTCCCTATTTCCACCCCAAGTTCCCTATTTCCATTCATCCAGTTTTCATGTCTCTTCCTGCTTTCTCATCTTTGTTTTTGGGCAGGTGTTGCCCATTTGGTCTTGCATACTTGATTGATGTAAGAGCACATTCCTCATATGTGTTATTGTTTGTTGGCCTGTCTAATCTGTGGCTGAAAGGTGGACTTCAGGAGTGGCTTCAGTTCTGAGTTAGAAGGATGTCTGGAGGCCGTAGTCTTGGGAGTTCCTCCAGTCTCTGTCAGACCAGTAAGTCTGGTCTTTTTTTGTGACTTTGAATTTTGTTCTACATTTTTCTCCTGCTGTGTCCAGAACCCTCTGTTGAGATCCCTGTCAGAGCAGTATGTGGTGGTAGCTAGGCACCATCTAATTCTTCTGGGCTCAGGCTGGTTGAGGCTATGGTTCATGTGGTCCATTAGTCCTTTGAACTAATATTTTCCTTGTGTCTTTGTATTTTCTTTTCATTCTCCTTTGCTCTGGTTAGATGGGACCAATAGATGTATCTTAGATGGCCATGCACAAGCTTTTAAGACCCCAGATGCTAATCACCAGCATAGGATGTAGAACATTTTCTTCATGAGCTATGTTATGGTAATAGACCTAGATGTCCTCCGAGACCCCACGTGTGCAGAGTAGAGCTGTGCTCCCTCCGTAGGGTTTTCAGCCCCAGCAACTCGCCCTCAGCCCCAGTAACTCGGTCCTTCAAGGTGTCTGGATGTGTCTAGGAAGTTTCTATGACTGTGCCCCCTTTGTACTCTATTATATATATGAATATATATGCTGTATATACAAATATGTATACAAAAATATCCACAGTAGCACAGTGGTTAAGTGTTCGGCTGCTAACCAAAAGATTGGAAGTTTAAATCCACCAGCTGTTCCTTGGAAACCTTATGGAGCAGTTCTACTCTGTCCTATAGGGTCGCTATGAGTCGGAATTAACTTAACGACAATGGGTTCTTTTAACCTACATATGGAGCCTTGGTAGCATATGATCAGGAACCAATGGTACTGAAGGAAGAAGTCCAAGCTGCACTGAAGGCATTGGGGAAAAGCAAGCCTCCAGGAATTTACAGAATATCAGTTGAGATATTTCAACAAATGGATACAGTGCTGGAAGTGCTTACTCGTCTATGCCAAGAAATTTGGAAGACAGCTACCTCTTCAACTGACTGGAAGAGATCCATATTTATGCCTATTCACAAGACAGGTGATCCAACCGAATGTGGAAATTATCAAACAATATCATTAATATCACATGCAAGTAAAATTTTCCTGAAGATCATTCAAAAGCATCTGCACAGTATATCCACAGAGAACTGCCGGAAATTCAGGCAGGATTCAGAAGAGGATGTGGAACCAGGGCTATCATTGCTGATGTCAGATGGATCCTGGCTGAAAGCAGAGAATACCAGAAAGATGTTTACCCAGGAATTGACAGAATATCAAGTGAGATTTTTCAACAAAAAGTGAGTGCCGGAGGTGCTCACTCATCTAAGCCAAGAAAATTGGAAGACAGCTAGCTACCTTGCCAACTGACTGGAAGAGATCCATATATGTGCTCATTCCAAAGGAAGGTGATCTAAGAGAATGCAGAAATTATCAAATAATATCATTAATATCACACACAAGTAAAATTTGCAGAAGACAATTCAAAAATGGTTGCAGCAGTACATCGGCAGGGAAATTCCAGAAATTCAAGCCGGACTCAGAAGAGGAAGTGGAACTAGGATATCATTGCTGACGTCAGATGGACTTTGGCTGAAAGCAGAGAATACCAAAAAGATGTTTACCCATGTTTTTGGACTATGCAAAGGCATTCAACTGTGTGGATCATAACAAATCATGGATAACATTGCGAAGAATGGGAATTCTAGAACACTTAATTGTGCTCATGCAGAACCTGTACATAGAACAAGAGACAGTCGTTCGAACAGAACAAGGGGATACTGTGTAGTTTAAAGTTAGGAAAGGTGTGTATCAGGTTTGTATCCTTTCATTATACCTATTGAATCTGTATGCTAAGCAAATAATCTGAGAAGCTGGGCTATAAGAAGGGGGCGTTGGGATTGGAGGAAGACTCATCAACAACCTGTATTCTGCAGATCACACAAGCCTGCTTGCTGAAAGTGAAGAAGACTTGAAGCACTTACTGATAAAGATCAAAGACTACAGCCTTCAGTATGGATTACACCTCAACAAAAAGAAAACAAAAATCCTCACAACTGGGCCAATAAGCAACACCATGATAAATGGAGAAAAGATTGAAGTTGTCAAAGATTTCATTTTACTTGGATCTGCAATCAGCACCCATGGAAGCAGCAGTCAAGAAATCAAACGACGCATTGCGTTGGTCAAATCTGTTGCAATAGTCCTCTTGAGAGAGCTGAAGAGCAAAGATGTCACCTTGAAGACTAAGGCACACCTGACCCAAGCCATGGTATTTTCAATTTCATCATATGCAGTGAAAGCTGGACAATGAGTAAGGAAAACCAAAGAAGAACTGATGCCTTTGAATTGTGGTGTTGGTGAAGAATATTGAATATACTATGGACTGCCAAAAGAACGAACAAATCTATCTTGGAAGAAGTACAACCAGAAGCGAGGATGGCGAGACTACATCTTACATACTTCGGACATGTTGTCAGGAGGGATCAGTCCCTGGAGAAGGACATCATGCTTGTAAAATACAGGGTCAGCAAAAAAGAGGAAGACCCTCAATGAGATGGATTGACACAGTGGCTACAACAATGGGCTCAAGCATAATGATGGTGAACATGACACAGGACTGAGCAGTGTTTCATTCTGTAGTATATAAGGTAGTTATGAGTCAGAACCAACTCGACGGCACCTAACAACAACAACATGGAGCCTTGGTGGCACAGTGGTTAAGAGCTTGGCTGCTAACCAAAAGGTTGGCAGTTCGAATCTACCAGATGCTCCTTGAAAACCCTATGAGGCAGTTCTCTTCTGTCCTATAGGGTAGCTATGAGTCAGAATCAACTCGACGGCAACAGGTTTGGTCTGTTTTTTTATATATGTATGTGGGTATACTCCTATATGCCCTCCTGCCCCTGTTCAGCATATATATCTGCCTGTAAGTTATCATTTGTTTTTACTGTAGTTGTAGGGTTGTATATGCTGTAGTATTTACTGTGGTTTCTTTTTTTTCTTGTGTTCCTCTAAGTGTCTTCCTTTGCGTTGGTCAAGTTGTGCTGACTTCCCATATATTGCGTATTGTCTACTACCTAGTCAGTGATTTTTCCTCCCCAACCTTCCCCTCCTTCATAACCATCAGAGATTGTTTCTTTCTGTGTGTTTCTTGAGTTTTTATAAGAGTAGTTCCATACAATATTTGTCCTTTTGTGATTAACTTATTTCGCTTAGCGTAATGCCCTCCAGATTCAGCCATGTTGCGAGATGTTTCACGGATTCATCATTGTTCTTTATCATTGCTTAGTATTCCATTGTGTGTATGTACCATAATTTGTTTATCCATTCATCTGTTGATGGGCACTTAGGTTGTTTCCATCTTTTTGCTATTGTGAATAATGCTGCAATGAACATGGGTGTGCATATATCTATTCGTGTGATGGCTCTTATTTCTCTAGATTATATTCCTAGGAGTGGGATTGCTGGATCACATGATATTTCTATTTCTAGTTTTTTAAGGAAGTGCCATATCATTTTCCATAGTGGTTATACCATTTTACATTCCCACCAGCAGTGTATGAGAGTTCCAATCTTCCCACAATCTTGTCAGCACTTATTGTTTTCTGAATTTTTGATCATAGCCATTCTTGCAGGGGTGAGATGGTTTTGATTTGCATCTTTCTAATGGCTAATGATTGCAAGCATCTTTTCATGTATTTGTTGGCTGCCTGAGTGTCCTCTTTGGTGAAGTGTCTGTTCATGTCCTTTGCCCATTTTGTGATTGTGTTGCTTGTCTTTTTATTGTTGAGTTGTTGAAGTATTCTGTATATTTTAGAGATTACACTTTATCAGATATATCGTTGCCAAAGATTTTTTTTTTCCAAGTCTGTAGGTTCTCTTTTTATTCTCTTGGAAAAGTCTTTTGATGAGCATAGCTATTTAATTTTTAGGAGGTCCAGTTATCTAGTTTATCTTCTGGAGTTTGTGCATTTTTAGTCATGCTTAATATTCTATTTATACCATAAATTAGGGCCTCTGGCGTTGTCCCTATGTTTTCTTTCATGAGCTTTATAGTTTTAGGTTTTACATTCAGGTCTTTGATCCATTTTGAATTAGTTTTTGTGCGTGGTGTGAGGTATGGATCCTGTTTAATTTTTCTGCAAGGATCCTGTTTAATTTTTCTGCAATAGATATCCAGTTTTGCCAGCACCATTTGTTGAAGATTGTCTCTTCCCCATTTAATGGACTTCAGTGCTTTGTTGAAGATCAGTGTCCATAGGTGGATGGATTTATTTCTGGGTTTTCAATTCTGTTCTATTGGTCTATGTGTCTGTTGTCATACCAGTACCAGTCTGTTTTGACTACCATAGCTGTATAGTAGGTTCTGAGATCTGGTAGTGTGAGGCCTCCTACTTTGTTCTTCTTTTTCAGTAATGTTTTACTTATCCCAGGGCCCTTTCCTTTCTGTATAAAGTTGGTGATTAGTTTTTCCATCTCTTTAAATTATTAAAGAATGTTGTTGGAATTTGAATCAGGATTGCATTGTATCTATATATTACTTTGGGTAGTACTGACATTTTCACAATGTTAAGTCTTCCTATCCATGAGCGTGGTATGTTTTTCAATTTATAAAGGTCTTTTTTGGTTTCTTGTAGTAGTATTTTGTAATTTTTTTTGTATAAGTCTTTTACATCCTTAGTTAGGTTTATTCCCAAGTATTTTATCTTTTGGGAGGCTATTGCAAATGGTGTTGTTTTCCTGATTTCCTTTTCAGAGTTCTCTTTGTTAGTGTAGAGGAATCCAACTGATTTTTGTATGCTGATCTTGTACCCTGCCACTTTGCTGAATCCTCTGTTAGTTCCTGTAGCTTTCTTTTGGATTCTCTTTGGGATTTTCTGTGTATAAGATCATATTGTCTCAGAATAGGGATAGTTTTACTTCTTCCTTACCAGTTTGGATACCCTTTATTTCCCTTTCCTGTTTTAAGGAAATGCTGGTGGTGTAGTGGGCAAGAGCTACAGCTGCTAACCAAAAGGTCGGCAGTTCAAATCCACCAGGCACTCCTTGGAAATCCTATGGGGCAGTTCTACCCTGTCCTATAGGGTTGCTATGAGTCAGAATCGACTCGACGGCAACAGGTTTGGTTTTTGTTTTTTTTGGTCTTATTGCTCTAGCTAGGACTTCCAGTGCGATGTTGAATAAAAGCGGTAATAAAGGGCATCCTGTCTGGTTCCTGTTCTCGGGTAGAATGCTTTCAGTCTCTCTCGATTCAAAAAAATGTTGGCTGCTGATTTTGTCTATGTGCTCTTAATTATGTTAAGGAATTTCCCTCCTACTCCTATACTGATGAGAGTTTTTATCAGAAATGGGTGTTGGACTCTATCAAATGCCTTTTCTTCATTGATTGAGATGATCATCTGATTCTTTTCCTTTGTTTTATTTATGTGGTAGATTATAGTGATTGATTTTCTAATGTTGAACCATTCTTGCATACCTGGTATGAATCCCACTTGGTCATGATGTATTATTTCTTTGATATGCTGTTGGATTCTATTGGCTAGAATTTTGTTGAGAATTTTTGTGTCAATATTCATGAGGGATATTGGTCTGTAATTTTCTTTTTCAGTGGTGTCTTTGCCTGGCTTTGGTATAAGGGTTATGCTGGCTTCAAAGAATGAATTTGGGAGTATTCCTTCCTTTTCTATGTTTTGGAATGGTTTGAATAGTATTGGTATCAACTCTTTTCCAAACATTTGGTGGAATTCTCCAGTGAAACTGTCTGGCCCAGGGATTTTTTTTTTTGTTGGTAGGTTCTTTTTATGACTTCTTCAATTTCTTCTTTTGTTATGGGTCTGCTACTCTTTGGATGTCTGGCTTTTTTCTGTTTACAGGTGACTCTGTTCTTAATTATCTTGAAATTCTTGATCCTATTGTTGTTCTATGTACTTTGTTTACATAATTTGGGCATGTTATCAGGAGGGACCAGTCCCTTGAGAAGGACATCATGCTTGGTAGAGGGTCAGTGAAAAAGAGGAAGACTCTCACTGAGATGGATTGACACAGTGGCTGCAACAATGGGCTCAAGCACAACAATGATTACGAGGATGGCACAGGACCATGCAGTGTTTCATTCTGTTGTACAGAGGGTTGCTATAAGTTGGAACGGACTCTACAGCACCTAACAACAACAACAATATATACTCATGTTCATCAAGCTCTCATTGATCATTAACATTTACTTCAATTATGAATTTCGGCAACAGACCACAATAGACTTGGAAGTATCTACGACTTTTTCACTATAGAAGTCATAAATATTTTGAAATCTCAATACGGTTTTTGCAGAGATCTTAAAATATCAGTTACACTCATGGAAACTTCAAAATTACTTTATCAGACTCACTACTATAGCTTGTTATTTACTGTGCTAACTAAGAAGCACATCTCCACATTACCATATTACAAAGTTGTTTCTACACGTAGAATTTGGATTACTGGATTTTAGTACAACTGGTTTCTTTTATGGAAACCCTGGTGGCGTAGTGGTTAAGAGCTATCGCTGCCAACCAAAAGATAGGCAGTTCAAATCCATCAGGTGCTCCTTGGAAACCATATGGGGCAGTTCTACTCTGTCCCATAAGGTTGCTGTGAGTCAGAATCAACTCAGTGGCAACAGGTTTGGTTTGGTTTCTTTTATGATTCTATATGTTTAATTTTATGCATCTAAAAACTTTTTTCTTGGAAGAAATCCATCAGCTCCATCACAATGCCAAGAAGGCCCATGACCTTAAAAAAAAGTAAGTAGTAATATTTATTCATTTATCTATGCATGTCTCTGTCAATCTACCCAAACATCAGTTCCATTCAATTAATTTGAATAAATATTTATTGAGTGTTTGTAATGTTCTGGGCTTGGTGCCAGGTATTGTAGACAAGAGTTAATGTCCTTACAGACCAACAAATCTACATTTGACCTAAAGTCCAGAAAATCAGCCAGAGATTCCTAGAATGTACTAGTACCTTAGCACTTGAGATTTTTTTGTTCTTTGAAACACATCCATTTAGCCATCATTGACTTTTAACTGAGGATAACTCAAGGCCACCTTCACCTTATTTCTCCTCTCTTCCTCTTTACAATCCCTAATTTTTCTGTCTTTTTCTGAAACCCAGAAGGGCGAGGGCATGCCACTCTCTGGAAATAAAAGGAAACTTGCTACATTTTTAAGACTGTTAATAGAGTTAACACTTCATAACACTACATCCTTTATTGCAACGTGATATTTCATGTCTGACTATAGACTACACAGCAGATCAGGACCTGGATTTTGTTTGTCAATTGCAACTGGAAAGTCTAAGCTGGGTTCACCCCCACCCCCAGGATGAAAAAATGAATAAAAAACAAGTAACACTGTCCTGGATAGAACCCAAACAGTCAAGAAAACATTAGGAAGTTTTGTTAGTTATAAACCCTTTCTCTAAAAATAAGCACATGTGGTTTCCAGTTCCAGTTATGACAGAGTAGCTAGTATTGAGCCAACACTCCTACTGAAAACGACGGAGAAAGTGGAACAACATATAGTATAAAACACTTTTAGAAGGCATTGATGAGCTGTAAATGCAGGCAGGAGCTCTGATTTTTGAAAAAATGGCTGTGCTGGGGGTAAAGGGGTAGCGGATGAATAGAGATGAGTGGTACTGGGCTAGGGAGATAGAGGTCAGGTTTTAGGAGTTGCCAAAGTGTCTGAGACTTGAGGGACAAGGTCTCAAACAGAAAGAAACTTCAGGGAAGGAGCCAAAAAAATCTGCCTACAATTTCCTCTCAAATCCTAGGCGAACTTCTAAGTTGAGCTTATATGAGATGAAACTCCAAGAAAGACAGCAGAAAATAGCATCTGGGAGGCTGAACAGCTGAGCAAAGATGTCATAAACAGGACACCAAAAACACTATACAAGAAAAAGACTGATAAATTAGATTCCAATAAAATTAAGAACTTACGTTCTGATTTACAAGTTCATGATGATATTTTCCTTCCAGATGCTTTAGTGCTTTAGCTTTCACATTTAAGTCTGTGATTCAGTTTTTGTTGGTTTGTTGGTTTGTATAGCTCTAAAACTGACTCATTACGGGAAACAGACCATACAGTGGGTATTTGTAGTTCACCACTGCTCAAAATCAGAGGATCTTATGCAGGTTTAGTTCAACTCCGACACTGCACCACTTTAATTTTTGGGAGCCAAGTTTCCCATCACCATTCCAAGTGGATGTCTGTGACCCAGATGGCATCATGCCTTTTGGGCAGTCAATGGTAAGGAGGTGAAGGCTCTTAGCCAAAGCTGAAGAGAGAAAAAGGTAGTGGTAAAATACATATCAATTGAATTGATTCTTGATAAAGAAGATGTTGATGCTGAAAATGATAAATGATGGGCATTAAGTGATGATATAATGATAAAGGGGATGTTGACCTTTTTTTGTTTTTCCATCAGGAAAAAATATTGTACTGCTAGCATAAAACTATTTCAGTAGTTACATGTCCCTTTAATTGCCAGAATAAGGCATTCCAGACTGCTAAACCTTAATGTGATTTGTCAAAGGTATTATTCTTTATCAACTGTTCTACAAGTGAGTTTACCTTCCCAGGAATGAAAATAGCAACCTCAGTGTTTTTTTCCCTTTCAGTTCTTGAAGCATAAACATAATTAAGGCTTCAAGTCTAGTCAAGGCTTTGTTTTATAGATATTCAGAATTATATTTTGTATCTATCTGTCAATTGAATAAGCTATGTGATATATATTTATATTATTTCCTTTCAAATAATGGAATCACATTTCCAGGAGATTTTAAATGGATCCGACTGATTTGAATTAATAAAAAAAAAATGTAATAGTGGACCAAAGGACCAAAAAAAATAAAAAAGATTGTCACCAAGTGAGAGATTTGGGACAGTGTAAGATGAAATTTTTGTCTTAAAAATTCCAGAGGTATTTGAAACTTCATTAACTTGATGTACTGCTAACAATTATGATTATCTGGGAAATGCTGGTATATTGGTTTATTTCACAATTTTATATGGTAGAACTATACATTAATGGCTTTTCGCCTGCTTTTTATATCCTAAATAAATCCTTACTGAGTCAGTCATGAATTCCATTTGCATATTTATTAAAATTGAAAGGCACCATCTTTAATTTCCTTATTAATTCTTTGAACGTTGTGTTTCTTTTTTGTACTGAACGTTACCTACCCCATAAAAAACCAACCAAACCCATCGCTGTCGAGTCAACTCCAACTCACAGCAACCTTACAGGACAGAGTGGAACTGCCCCATAAGCTTTCCAAGGAGCGGCTGGTGAATTCAAACTGCTGACGTTTTGGTTAGCAGCCATAGCTCTTAACCACTGCGAAAATCTCAGCTTTGATTTTATAGCTGTCTCTACTTGTTAAAGGCTGCAATTCCTAATCAGAGAGGAAAGGGGGCTGATCTCACTACCTATTTATATCGTTTTTAAACTTTCTAAGAAAAATAAAGCTCTGTATAATTAATGCCTAATGGTATAAACACCCCTGCGTTAGTGGTTGCCTAGTAACTACATACTGCAGGCTTGTGGGGTTTCTAAAGAGGCTGAATAAAGGGAAATATTCAGATCCATTTCCAATTCAGGTGGATGAGGGGCAGCAGTGGGATAGATTCCTTTGTTAAAATTATCTTTCCGTTACGGCTTTGCACTAAAGCATCCTTCTGCACTAGAACTTATTGACTTCTGCAGGTAAGAGTCCAACCCAAAGAGTAATGCCTTAAAATTTTTAAAACATTCAGTAGAACTGAATCAACCCTCCATCATTGTTCTGTATTAGCCCCAATTTCTCTTCTTAGAGTGACTGGACTGGGTAATAATGCTCTTACTATATCCTTAACTCCTTGATAAAATCTTACATGCAGGCATCACTTTCGCAATTGAATGTCCAAATACAGTTCCCAGTTAAAAGTTGTATTAAAAGGAGCTGAGAGTGATTATAATGATATATTTATGTTTAGCTTTGGCTTCCTTCCTACATAGCAGCAGATTTAATTTCCTAATTATGTTTTGCTTTAGCTTAGGTAAAATTAGCTTGCATTCCCTTGGCACATGCCAACTGCTGTTGGTAGAGGTGACCTTCCAAAACCATAGCTTGTTGACAAGAGTGGTTAACTAGATTAGGATAAAATTTACTGAGGAAAATCCACAAAGAGCCTAAAGCATATGTAAATAGTGACAAGTTGACTATAAGGGGATGTAGTTAGGTCATATGAAAACTCATTTCTGACAATGTCTTGGTTTCAGAAACATATGAGACACATATAGAGCCCTCAGAACTCATCAGTACTCTTTGTTGGAGTTAGTGATGTCAAGATTTGGGGTTTACTAGGTTGGTCACTGTGGTGTAGACAGGGATAAACGTGGTCTGGAATACTTAAATTGGATAAGTATAGCCTTGTGGATACAGTCAGAAATGATTTGCTACTCAGTAATTCTGTCGTTTGGCAATACTAAGACATGATAGCATATGGTCTGCTCTCTGGAGTTAACATAAATTTTTGTCATTTGACTGAAATAGAGGATCTCTTATCCTATGAGAGAAACCATTTTAAGAAATGTACCTTTATCTTTCCACATGGAAGGAAGTGTCCTGTTGCATCATACATAACTCTTTGGGTTTTTGGTTTAGTGGGTTGAAGGATGTGGCTGGTGAGGCCAACGCCATGGTTTAATCAGAAAACCACTTGTCTCCCCAACCACAGTCTGCATTCTTAACTTCAGCCACCCATTTCACTGGTCTTAAAAGAGACTCTTGAAGAGTGTGCTATAGCTGGGCACAGACACCTCTATTCCAGGGGTTAGAAAATAATCCAAATCTCAAATACTTCTGTCAGTGGGTCATCAATATCCATCCTCATTAGGTTCAAAGAAAAAGACAATGTAAATAATAGTTTTCTCTGTTTGCAATGCATTCAATATCTCTCCTTCCATCTAAATGCTAAAGAAATTTACTGATTCAGAATCATGATTCATTTCTGTTATACTGGAAAAAAACCAGGTGCCGTCGACTCATTTCAACTCATAGCGACCGTGTAGGGATTTCTTTTCCTCCTGACTGTATTTCCATGCCTTCTTTTACCCTGCCTTTCAGAAATTTTCACTCTAGCCCTGGGATTTTTTTTTTTTTTTTTTTATTCTTGTTTATTTAGCTGTTTAATGAAGCTTCAAAAGATTTAATTTCTGGAGCCATCCAGTCAGTACCCTTGCAGATCTATTTGGTTTGACGCTAATAGAGCTTGTCTTTGTGCAAAGAATGTCTTTCAGAAAGAGTTAATTTGCAATCTCAACAGAGATTAATTCTCAGCAGGGAATTTACACCTGGAGTGTCCTCCTGGTGGAGAAGCAGACTCAAGGCTGGGTTATTCAGTGAGGGAGTTAACTCCTCATGTGCTGCTTCTGAGCAATGAGGCAGGCCCCTCAGTCAACACCCGGCAACAGTGGCAGCTTTTTTTTTTTTTTTAAATTCTACTTTAGATGAATGTTTACAGAACAAATAGTTTCTCATTAAACAGTTAGTACACATATTGTTTTATGACATTGGTTACCCACCCCACAACATGTCAACACTCCCCCTTCACTACTTTGGGTTCCCTATCACCAGCTTTCTTGTCCCCTCCTTCCTTCTAGTCCTTGTCCCTGGGCTGTTGTGCCCCATTAGTTCTCATTTTGATTCATGGGGCTGTCTAATCTTTGAGTGGCAGCTTTAAGGTAGAAACAAAATACTGTTTATTCTCCTTCCCAGGGCCTGGATTTTGGCAGTAGGAGAATGTGTCGCTTTATGATTTTTTTTCACCTGTTTATTTTTCATTTCACAAAAAAAAGGGGAGGGGCGGGGGAGGAAGAGGGGAAAGAAACCACTCAGGGATCTACTTGCTTGTGACTTTAATTGTATTTAGACTAATGTCATTGTTAGGTGCCATCGAGTGGATTTGCCCCATAGAGTTTTCTAGGCTGTAATCTTTACAATAGAAAATGGTCAGGTCTTCCCTCCCACAGAGCAGCTAGTGGGTTGGAACCAAAGACCTTTTGGTTAGTAGCCAAGCACTTAACCATTGTACCACTAGGGCTCCTTATTTAATAAATAAGGACTAATAAACCAAAAACCGAACCAAACTTGTTGCAGGTCAAGTCGATTCCGACTCATAGTAACCCTATAGGGCAGAGTAGAACTGCCCCATAGGGTTTCCAAGGAGCACCAGGTGGATTTGAACTGCCGACTTTTTGGTAGTAGATGAGCTCTTAACCACTGCACCACCATAGAAGCTATTTATTCCCAATAATTTTTTAAAAATTGATCTGCATATATAAAATAAATGAGATTTGCTTCACAGAGAAATTATGTCGTATTCCTAGTGCTTAACCCCCAAGTGAAGTTTATTATTGTATTCTTTTTTCCCAGAGGCAAGCCAGTTAAATTTCTTAATTAACGCCAATATCAAGGAAATTCATTGCCTTGTGATGTGTGAAAATGCATTTTGAAAAGAATAAGGAATGCTTTTGGTTCCAACTTTAATTTTTACTATCAATTCAACATCTAACTTTTCTTTTTTTTTTTAAACTCATAGGTTTATTTTTCTTACATAACAAGAATTCTAGAACTAGGCGACTACTGGTGTCCCTTTAGCTGCTCCAGGATGTCAGAGGCTTTTTCTGTTTTTTTGGCTCCACCATCTTTAATGTCGCCTTTGTCTTCATGCTTGTTGCCTCTGGCTGCAAGATGGTTACTGCACCTTCAGGTACCACATCCACCGTTAAGGCAGGAGGAATGGGGAAGGGGGAAGCATAAAGGCAGCTGCATCTCCTTTTTATCATATCCAATTATTTTTGACACCATATTCATCATATCTTCGATTTACAAATATTCTTGGTTTTGTTTCTTGACAATTTATTTAGTTTATCTTAAGCAAATATTCGTTTTAATTATTATAGCTTTATAATGTACTTTAATGTCTATTTAAAGCAAATTTTTTCTCCTTTTTTGTATATTTTTTAGATTTTTTTAATTGTACTTTAGATGGTTTACAGAGCAAACTAGACTCTCATTAAACAATTAATACACATACTGTTTTGTGACATTGGTTGCCAACCCCACTACATGTCAACACTCACCCTTTCCCGACCTTGGGTTCCCCATTACCAGCTTTCCTGTCTCCTCCTGCCTTCTCATCCTTGCCCCTGGGCTGGTGTGCCCATTAAGTCTCGTTTTGTTTTATGGGCCTGTCTAATCTTTGGCTGAAGGGTGAACC
>NW_004444187.1:503477-692918 GCF_000243295.1 Trichechus manatus latirostris
ACTAATCTTTCCCTTGTGTCTTTGGTTTTCTTCATTCTCCCTTGCTCCCGAAGGGATGAGACCAGTGGAGTATCTTAGATGGCTGCTCACAAGCTTTTAAGACCCCAGACGCTACTCACCAAAGTAGAATGTAGAACATTTTCTTTATAAACTATGTTATGCTGATTGAGCTAGATGTTCTCTGAGATCATGGTCCCCACAGCCCTCAGCCCAGTAATTTGGTCCCTCAGTGAGTTTAGATGCTTCTATGGAGCTTCCAGGACCTTCCCTTGGACAAGCTGTGCTGGCTTCCCCAGTATTGTGTACTGTCTTACCCTTCACCAAAGTTACCACTTAACTATTCTGTTGAGTGTTTTTCCCTCCTACCCTTCTCTTCCCTCATAACCATCAAAGATTGTTTCTTTTTGTGTGTAAAACTTTTCATGAGTTTTTATAGTAGTGGTCTTATACAATATTTTGTCCTTTTGTGATTGACTTATTTCACTCAGCACAATGCCCTCCGGATTCATCCATGTTGTAAGATCAGCATCTAACTTTTACTGTCAGATGCTTTGTTTTCATCTTATAAGCAGCCTAATTATTCTAATATTGAGCAATTTCAGAGAGAACAGTTGATAAAAGAAAGCAGTATAATGAACAGCGATGGAGACCAAAGAACTAAGAAAGGGAGCAGCTGTCAGAGTAAAGTCAAAGAAAATAAATCAATGAGCACCTCTGCTTACAGGATAGCCCAGAGGTGATTTCCAGGCCTCTGACCCTTAACCTCAGGATTCCAGGTGCAAGTTCTCTCTTGATGTAGGTGTCTTCTGGGAAAAAACTTTCCACAGTTGACCTATAGACTGATTTTTAAATTAAAGGGAAGCTAGGTAGAGGAATGGTATTTGTCATAACTGCTCTTTATCTAATTTAAAATCAACCCCATTCAGGCTCTTCAAAGGAAAGATTTTCTCTGCCCTGATTTGTGTCATATTTGGATCCAGTTTTGAAAGTGGAGCGATTAAAATGCCAAAACCTTTCATTAGGAGTCTGCCATTTTAAAAAATGAACTTTTATCTGTAGCCCTTGGATTGAACAGTTCATGTCATTTGTCTTCCAGAATTTCAAGTCTAGGATTTGGTTGTGGCTTGATTTTACTTCCTTGAGACACAGATTTATGCCTCGATTTGATTTTGTGCTTTCAAGACAGTTTTAGGGATCTAGTGATTTAAGAAGGGCTGATAGCATATGGTCTTGCTAGGGTGATAGATTTTTCACATTCTGGGAACTGGCAGAAAAGGGTAGGAACTGAATCAGATAAAGGAAGGGAAAACAGAGTTTGAGACTAACTCATTATCTCCTGAAAAACCTGAGACCTGTAATTCCCATAAACTCAATTTTTATAAAGGTTTTTTAGTGTGTGTGCGCGTGCGTATTCTCTCAGAAAGTCGAGCTTCCTTTTAAAAGGGATGGCATTTAACACTTCTTGGTTAGTCTTTTAGAAAAGACCTCAGTCTTGGGGTCAAAGAACAGAAAAGGGTCCCGTGCCACCTTCCTTGAAAAGGATATTCTACAGAAAGATGCATTCTGAGGGGCTGGAGAGCAATGTAATAAAAGAGGACACATTATTCGTTTTGATTTGTGAATTAGTTGATGGTTTTTGGAGGAGGGAGGGGTAAACGCACCCTGACAGCAGTGCTGAAAAACAAAAACCTCAAAAAACCCGAAATTTAAGAAAAAAGAAAAGGGTGCCTTCTGTTCTTCCTTGCGGTGGGTGGGATAAACGGGGATGGAGTGAAGGGTTTCCTTGATCTTACAGAGAATTCAGATTCAGGAGGCCTGACATTTCATCCAGTCTCTGCAGGGTCGGCTCGGTGGGGCTTGGCGGTTGTAGCACGTCTTGAGCTCTTTCTCTCCTTCACCCAGGGTCTTTTGGATTCCCCCATATGCGGGCAGCACCAGCCCCGGGCCTGGGCTTGTGTCCATTTCTCGGACCTCGACGCTCCGGATGACTGCCGGCAGCAGGGCGCAGGGCCGAGGCCCGGGGGCTGGGCGGGCTCTGGGGAGCGGGAGCCCGGGCGCGCAGGCTCCGGCGCGCAGCGGGTTAAGGCGGCGGGAGGAAGGCGGAGCGCGGCTGGGCCCGAGAGCCGCGCCGCCGGCCAGCAGCGGGTTAATTGCCGCCCGCGCGGAGAGAGCTGAGTCGGGCGCCGTCGCTTCGAGCTCGCATTCGGATCCGCTAGCGCAGGAAGATGGCGACGGACGGCGCGAGCTGCGAGCCCGACTTCTCCCGCGCCCCGGAGGACGCGGCGGGAGCCACGGCAGAGGCGGCGGTAACCGAGTACCCGGGGCGGGCGCGGAGCGAGTGTAGACGTGGGCCCGGGCGCGGCTTCACATCCCCTGGGCGACCCGCATTCCAGGCCCCTCGGGGGCGCCCCCTCCTCACGCTGCCCCGTGGCCCGAGGCCGCCCGGGCTGGGGACGCCTCCTGCCTGTTCCGAGCCTCTAGGGAAACGGCCCCGGCCGCCTGGCTCTTCGGGCTCCCTGCGTGCGCCCCGCCCTCCCCGCGACCCCGACGCCCACTCTGCGGCGGTCGGGTTTGGCCAGTGGTGAAAGCTGGGGGGGTGTTTGCTGGCGAACTTGACCCCCCATTGTTCGCCTCGCTGCTCGCGTGGCTGTAAGCGCGCGTCTCGGGGTGCCTGGCACCTCTCAGCGGACCTGGGAAACTGCGGCGGGGGGAGGGGCGGGCCACCGCCGAGCAGGTGTGGGGATGCCTCTCGTGTGTGTCTTTGCCTTTGGGGGGCCCGTGGGGAGGGACCCTGTGCCCAGCTGTGCGCGGTGCTGCCGCGGAGTGCCGGCGATTTGGGTCTTAGCTGCCCCTTCACTGGGGGTTGTGGGGTCGTCGCGTTCTTCCGAGGCGATGCCTGGGCGAAGTGGAGGGTCATCACGGATATCAACACATTGTTCTCCTTCGCTGGGGTCTAGACGCCAAACGCGTCTCCATCTATTCCTGGTCCCCACTTTCAATCCCTGAATATCCCCGTGCACAGAGACTCGCTGGTTGGTTCCAGCCCCTACCTGGGGGAGGGTTGGTCCCCCGTCCTGGGTGGAAAATGTGGTCAGGGTTTGAGAAGCAGCTTCGCTGGAGCTGCAAGGATCTGCAAAGAAAGGCGGCTCCGGGAGCGCCTCCCACCGTTGGCCCACTCCCGCAGAAGACAGCGGTGGGATAGAGGGAGCCGAGCGTGGACGCCCCCTCTGTCCGTGCCCCTACCCTAGCGGAGTCGGTGCGCGAGCAGAAGAGGGCACGGCCAGGTGTAAACAGCCAGGGCTGCTTTAACTTCCTCCTCCTCTTGGAGGTAGGGCTTTTGGAAAGGGAGAGGTGTGGAGGAAGATACTTGAGGGTGAGAGGAGCTGAGCCTGGGAAGGAAAAGAGAAAGAGGGGGCAGTGGGGGGCGGGGGAGAGAAAAACGGAGGAGGAGGAGGAGGTCTGTTGATTTCCACTTGGGAAACTGGCAAGTTTTGATTTGCAACTTTTAGGAAAATTGATTTTTTTTTTTCATTTTCTTGCGTGGAAAATGAGAACTTTAAGATTTCAAATGAAACTTGCCCACTTGTGATGCTGTGAATCCGTTTCCCTCTGTGAAGTACAATAAGGAAGCTAGCTATTAAGCCTCTCTGGGAGGTTTAAATGATTGGGTGCCTTCACCCCCAAGAGATGGTGAAAGGAGGGACTGACTGGGAGGAGAAAGAAAAAGTGTGTGTGTGTGTGTGTCTGTGTGTCTGTGTGTCTGTGTGTCTGTGTGTGTGTGTCTGTGTCTGTGTGTGTGTGTGTCTGTGTGTGTGTGTCTGTGTGTCTGTGTGTGTCTGTGTGTGTGTGGCGCGTGTGTTTCTTGCCCCCCCCCAAAAAAAAACCCGTTGCAGTTGTTCACCAGGAAGGTTACATTTGTATATTTAAATTTGTGTATTTAATCGTATATTTAATCTATTTAGAATGAGCTTTTTTTCCTGCTGCTCTCAGTATTTTAATCACCTCCTGGCAATTAAACCAAGCGCAAACATCTGATTTATGGTCTGTAGCTGATGTATAGTTTTATTTGGTTAGACTGTAAACAACCTTGGTCGTGGGGCAGATTTTTGTGTTAACAAGGTCATGGTTCCCTCTCTGCTGTTTAAAATTTTCAGAAGTCTCATTTCCACTACTGATCTTTGGGGATTTGATCGTTCACCCGTGATAATGAGACTAGCCATGGAAAATCTGAAAGCGAACCTCCTTCGTTATTTCCACAGAATCCTTTTAAGTTCCAAGATGCGCTAAGGATTCTTCATATAGTAGCTTTTTATAACTTTTGACTGTTTTGTAAAAGTTTGACAATGACTTCTTATGCTGTAAACTGGGCATTTTATTTTACTTTTCCAAATAGTTTTGATTTTGTAAGGTATGATTCTCTCCTATCAGCCACTTTGACCTGTAAGGTGATTTTTAAATTAAAGAAAAGCTAGGTAGAGGAATGGTATTTGTCATTATAACTGCTCCTTGCCTAATGATTAAAAATCAAAGGCATTTTTATGCATTTTTCAGGTTTTGCCAACTGAGGACTTAAAACAATTTTGAGTATTTTTAGTGAACAGTTCTTTTTTTGTGTTTTAGTGATTTTGATTCATTTCAAATCAGTTTACATGTTCATTTTTATATATACATTTGGCAGTAATCAGCCAGTGGAGCCTCCAAAGCAGTAGGCTATTTTTGAAAGGAAGTGTTTTCACTAAGTTTTGACTATTTAGATTGTTGCTTAGAAACAAGTTTAATTTATAGTTTTCAGTTTTATATGATTTTCAGTGGTGTGTTTTAAATTTAGTTTGTGATCCTCGTTCTTAGCTGTTTAAATCCTGAAAGCATCTCAAGTGTAAAGAATGGTAACAGCTACATTATTCAGTAGGATCATATTAATAGTCTTTGCTGTGAACCATGCCAGGAGACCTGGGTTATTTTCAGCACCTTAGCCAAATGTGATGACTTTTATAGGCCATATTGCTATTTCTGCTTTGAAAATAACTCCTAACGGATAAGGCAGTATGGAAAACAGAAATCTTCCTGCTTTTTATTGTCACCAAGAAACTGTGGAGTGAAAGGAAAATGGAGGTCTTTTTAGAGCTATGTTTGGGAAGCCAACCAACATTCTTGCCATTCTGGCTTTTCTAGAGCAGTTAATATGCAAAAAATAGGAATAAATTTTGTTGCCATGGTGATTGTGACAAGGAAAAACTTGGACAATGATTTTGTTAAAAATGCACAACAGTGATGTTAAACAAAATAACAAATGGCACTTTGAAATTTTTGTTTTCCAGGTGACAGTACTGAATGCAAATGCAGTGAAAACCTTCCTGGCCACTTTTGCTAAGCCTTTTTTTTTTTAAACTACATTATAGTTACGCAGCAGCGATAGGATATTGAAAGATTCACAGCAAAGTTTTTAAATAGGAAACAATCCAGATTTAATACACATTTACTGAACACTTAAACAGAGATGGAGGCACCATGAGTAACATCTTTGTAGCCCTGAAGTAACACATTGCAGTAGTACAAACTTGACAGCCCCCAGAAAATCAAGTTAGAGGGGGTGATGGTGTCATGAGAGGCACACATGCTTTGCATTAGGAGTCTCGTGAGGGAGAATCATGGAGTTCCTGGTGGAAGGATCTTGAAATGTTCCACAGAAGGGGTAGCATTTAAACTGGGCTTTGAGATATAAGCAGGCCTTGGATTGGGAGATGGTAGGAAGCAGTGTGCAAATGTGGCTGGTACCTAGGGCTATGAGAGGTGAAGGGACCTGGGGCATATGTGAAGGGATTTAGAAGCTGAGTTTAGAGGTGTCAATTTCAGTCTCAGATGTGTGCTTTAGAAAAATAGCTTAGAAGTTGAGAAAATTGACTGAAATAGTCCCCAAAGATTAGGATGTAACTGTTTTCATTGTGATACTTTTCACTCTTCACTTTTTTCCTCATAATAGGTTCTCTATTTGTAAAAGGAGTCTCTGGGTGGCACAAAAGATTTGAGCTTGGCTACTAACTGAAAGGTTGGTGGTTCAAATCCTTTCAGAGGTGTGTGGGAAAAAAGGCCTGACAGTGTACTTCTGAAAACTCAGCCATTGAAAACCCTGTGCAGCACAGTTTTGCTCTGACACACATGGGGTCACCGTGAGTCAGAATCAACTCACTGGCAACAACTTTTTTTTTTTGGTCTCTCAAACCCAGGGCTCTGTTTTTGGAATTTGTTGTTGTTATATTTCTTGCAGGAGCAGTTTTATTTGGAGAAAAACATTTGTCGTCCTTGTGATGGAATCTATACCAAGGCTAGATTGCCAGTTTGTTCCATCCTAGTGTGTTTCCCTTAACTTTATGAGGTGAGAAAATGTTTCACAGCCTTAGTGCTTAGTCAGCGGTTTAAAAATATATGCTGGCGATCGTGTGGACAGCAAGACCGTGGCTGGGAGAGAATAGCCTCCTTCTTCAAGAAGATTTGTGTCCTTTTGTTAGTAAAAGAAAGCAAAGGTTGCGTAGTACAGTGCCAGGCATGTGGTAGGCAGTTCACAGATACTGAATGAATAAATGAAAGTGAAAGGCCACCAAGAAGTTGTGTCCAAACACTTAATGTTGATCTGCCAATTGGAAAATTTACTTTGTGTGTTCTGAGATTATAGGGAAACAATTGCCCTGTGATTTGCAATAATTAACATTGTAGGTATTAGACCTTTTCTTATTTTAGAAAGATGACCCTGATTCTCTTTTTTTTCCCCCATTTTTTTTTTCTGCTTCTTTTCAGGCTTCTTTTCTCAATATCTCATACTTCCTTTTGTTTGTTCATTTCTTTAATTTTTAACACTATTAGTTTTCCCTTTAGATTCTCTTCAAAACAGTGATTGAGGCTGTGGATGGTGGTAGGATAGTGACTACCCCCCTGTCATCTTGAATTCTTCCAGTGAGATCATCAAGGCTGCATCACCCATTGGAGTGTGGGCGAGGGGACAAATGAGAGGACATTAAAGAGAAATTCAGAAACAAAAAAAAAAAAAGGAAGATAGGACAGGGAGAAGGAAGTTAGGCAAGACTTTGGAATATTCTGCACCTGCCCAGAAGTGTGGGAATAGAATTCAGGTGGGGGTGGGGGTCCTTGGGTTGTGCAAATGGTTAAGCACTCAACTGCTAACTGAAAGGTTGGCCATTTGAACCCACCTAGAGGCTCCTAGGAAGACAGGCCTGGCAGTCTGCTTCCGAAAGACCACAGCCTGGAAAACCCCATGGAGCAGTTCTGCTCTGCACACATGATATTGCCATGAGGCGGAGTCAACTCGACGGCAACTAACAGTAACAACAAGAAGGAGCAGTGCCTCTTCCCCACCTAAAATGGACACATACCGAAAGTTGGGGATGGGGCACACATGTTAAATAAAGCCATGTAAAGATGGAATAACCCTTGCTGTCTTAACACATCTAGAGGGATAAGAAAATAGTTAACAGAGATAAGTATGTTTAATATTGTGAAAAAATGCACAAGGCACAGGACATGATTAATTGCCAACTGAAGGAATAGAAAAGACTCTTAACACTGAATTGAGAGAATGGGAGATTTCTGGAGTCTGGAACAGCATGTGAAAGTGAGATTTGAGCTATGTCCTAAAGAAATATGGGCTTCAGATGAATGGGAGGAGGAAGGAGGGTTAGGAAGCGCTAAACCCTCTCATGAAACTTTTTCCTCCTTGTGGAGAGGGAAATCCAAAAAATACAGATAATAGTAGCAAAGCAAGAAGTAAGAGATCTGAAAATACTTTGAGAGCATTTCTTCATGTAGTTTCTTTATGAAGACCCTTATAACTGGCTAAATTCACATTTTCTTAAAGTAGTGAATATTCTATATGTCTGGAAAGTCTGATTCCATTGTTCTTATGTTAATGATAGTCTTCAAATTTGATCTTTTTGAAATTTCACGATGCATTTCATTGCATTCCCTGCTTTACAGCCCTTTATTCATCTCCAAAGCATAAATCTTGCTTACATAGAAAGTTCTAAATGCATTATTTATTATCAGCATGAACTATTAGGGAAAAAAAGTTTCTGTAACTTCTGAGCAAAGAGGCTAAATCAGTTTTCCTCAAGTACTTCTCAAAGGCTTTTAGGCTCAGGGAATGACCTAAATTTCTTCAGTCCTCTAATCCAGTTATCCTGATGGTGTATGAAATCAGGACGTTTTGGGACTGGAAGAGACATTAGAGATCACTTAGTACTACATCCTCATTTTACTGATTGGAAACGTGAGACCAAAGAGATGAAATGGCTTTGCCCTGCACTGCTGGTTGTTGGCTAACCACGTCTCTCCTGGCCTGGCTGGCCTCCAAGTCCGTCTGCTGCTTGCTTAAGTATCCCACCTCCCTCCCATGTTAAATACATTCATCGAATGTAAACACAGTCTACTGGATTTCAAACTGGAGAAGAGGCTCTCCAAGCTTGTGGGAATACCCAGAGAACTAGTCTGGCTTTGCTGGGCTCCCAAATTTTCACTGAACAGCCCTGATAGAACTCATGCAAAGATATGAGGCACTTCTGGCTCATAATATCTCCTACAGGCTTTCAGCGGCCATCGGTGTGCTGACTCCATTAATTCTTAAAGGCTGTGGGGTGAGGGTCTTCTGACCCTGTTGGGCTGTAACTGTTGAATTCCTCACATAAACCCAGTATTTTAGACTTTTTTTTTTGTGGGGGGTGGAGAAACTTGGTATTGGCCTGTATTCAGTTCTGGCAATTTAAGATGACTTAATCCATCCAGGTTCTGTTTTGTCTGCTCTCTCACTGGGCTTGTATGAGAAAAGCCTAAAGAATGCCCTTCCCACCCCAAGTAATTCAGAGCAGTTGGAAACGGCTGTGCTAAACAGTCATAGTTTGGGGTTGTGTCTTGTCTTTTGTCTGCCTGCCCATCTATCTATGTCTGTTTGTCTGTGTATTTATATATATTTTATTGTTGTTATCTCCCAACAATTTGGTAACCAGGCTCTGGATTAGTTTAAGATGTCTATGCCAGGTTTTTAAAACTAGGTGTTAAAGAAGTGCTTTTCCTTGGGTCCTTCTCCTGGTAAACGTGACAGGCAGGAGTGGCTTGTGGAGTTAAAATCTAGCAGCTTGGTTTTTTGTTTGTTTTGTTTTTTAATTTTTCCTTTGTATGTGCCTTTCCATCACTAAAAATGAGAGTTGGATTTTCATTGTTTTTTTAAGTTGGGAAAAACAAGTACAGCAATAATAAAGTTTAATCTGTGAACATTTTTGTTGTGACTTTTTTTAAGGGGGGGACCATGGGTGCCTTGATGAGATCTTAATTTTTTATGTGAGCGGCACCATTTGAATCTGTTTTTTTATCTTCTTTTGAACAGTAGATTCTAAGATAGTCTTTTAAAACATTGTATGCTTTAGCACAACTCCTTTTGCTTTTAAACCGAGAGACTAGAATAATTATTTTTTCTATACCTGAGTACTTTTATATGAATGTTACAATAATTAAGTCTGATAAATGCCACTTCACATGAAATGAGAATATTGTTTTTAGTTGTGATTTTTGCCTCTGGATTTGTTTATTTTTCTAAAAATATCAAAATACTCTGAATTTATTTATAAAATACCTGGAGTCTTAAAACCTCTAGCATGTTTTCACGTGCTTTCTTTTTACCCTGTTTTGTCAGAATAGGGAATGGAAACATCAGGTATTGGAGAATGGCAATTTATGAATATTATTATAATAGTTTTATTATTGAAGGCCAGGAGTTAGTAGAGTTTTAGTGGAGGGTAAGAATGGAGTAAAGGAGAGAGAAAGAGACAGGCAGGCAGGGATACTATATCTTTTTTAAAAAAAAATACCACTTAATGCATAGTGATGGGAGACATTTTTTTTTTTAAGATGTGTTGTGTAACATAATGTATGGCTTAGCGAGAACCCCTGTAACAGTGTTTTTTTTATTTTAATGAATTTCCCTTTTTATTGATGGTAATTCATAGAAAAACAGAAGTGTTGGTTGCAGGTCACATGTTGTGATGTTGTTGATGATGGAACCAGGGCAAGCTCTCCTGACCTTAATACAAATCAGAGCCCTGGCAATGTCTTTCTAATTTATTAGCTTTCAAAATGGAGTGCTTTGCTTATGAAGTTTCGGGGAAACAAGGACAATAAAATGCACAATTAATTAAAATCTTCAGCGCAACCAGCGGCAACATTAATAAAACCTCACCCTCTAAAGCACATTCAAATTTCAGCTTATTATCCCATCTCAGTGGGTAAAACCAGGATGAAAGAGTCTGTCTATCATTCTCGTCAATAAACTGAGTTTATTGGACTTGGGCTAGTAGATTTTCAAAGACATAGAATTATGGCCAATATCCCATTCCTCCCTACATTAAACATCTGGGTGCTCTCAGCTTTAGTAATAACAGACACCAGCCTTTATTTAGCACTTACTTCATTTATGTGCTCTTGTTTAATCCTCACAAGAACTCTGCAGGGTAGAGTTAAGATTTCTATTATATAGATGAGAAAACAGAGACTAGGATAGGTTATTAAACACAGCTTCTCAAAGGCTGGTCCTTGTACCAACATCAGCATCACTGGGGAGCTTGTTAGAAAGGAAAATTCACAGCCCCCATCTCAGACCTACTGAATCAGGATCTCCAGAGGTGGGGCCCAACACTCTGCATTTTAACGAGATCTCCAGGTGATTCTTAGGCACCGCTCTGTTTGAGAACAGTTGGGTTATAAGAACTTACATGACACCACTACATAGTGGGAGCAGAATTTGAGTCCTAGTATATTGGACTTTGGAAACCCTGGTGGCGTAGTGGTTAAGTGCTACTGCAGCTAACCAAAAGGTTGGCAGTTCAAATCCACCAGGCACTCCTTGGAAACTCTATGGGGCAGTTCTACTCTGTCCTGTAGGGTCACTATGAGTCGGAATTGACTCAGCGGCAGTGAGTTTTTTATATTGGATTGGTCTATTCACAGGGAACAGCTCTAAGTTAACATTTTAAGCAGAGGCCTACCAGAACTACATATCCTGTAGTCTTGCTATAGGTTTTTCTTTTTCCTTCTTCTGTCTTTAGCTCCTGCCTTTCCAAATATCTGCTTAGTCTAGTGTACGTGAAAAAAGTACTAATTTCAAGAGGAAGAGCTTTTAAAAAACTTTCTTCAGAGAACCATTAGTACCCTTTTCCCTTTATACCATTATTATCTCCTTCCAGAAGATTCCTTTGAAACTGACAAGTGACCAGTTCTGGAACATGCCTGTTTGAAAGCCCCTGGAATCATATGTGGGCTTCGCTATGTTTACTTCTGTGTCTTCATAGGGCTAGCGTGGAGTCAAACACATAGGTGCTAAACTAGTTCTTACTGGCTTATTGATAGAACAGCACTATTTTCATCTCAGGGAACTTATTTTAGAATGTTGGTACAGTGCTGATAAAATGTCAACCATGTTATGGCACTGGTTTTATATCCTAGTTTTGCCACTGGCCATATGTTCTGGGTATGTTACCTGACTTCTCTGAGTTGTGGTTTTCTTAACTAAAGAAGAGCCATGATGATACGGTGCTTTGAAAATACTTCGGAAACCATGGAGTGCTATACAAATGTAAAGTAATGTTCTAGAATGTTCTCATGGTGGCTTCTGAGGTTGGGAATGATGAGACATTTGGGGATGAACATGTGTTCTCCTCCTACGATGGTGACTGGGTTTGTAAAATGATCCCACAAAAGGAGGAGCAGAATGTGTGTTGTGGAAGGAGCTTAGACTTTGGAGTCACCCAGGCCCAGGTTTGAACACACTAACTAGTCCTCTCTCAGCTTCTGTAAAATGGAGGTCAGAAGACTTACTTATAACGTTGTAAGGATAGAGGTCAGTGTGGAATACAAAAGAGTTGAGAGCCAGTGGCGTATCAGTGGGATTTAAAGCTGTGAGATTGGGTGAGGTCACCCTGGGAAGGGGTGTCGGGAAGAGGGCAAAGTGGAAGAGCATTGGGTGAGGAATTACAGCCCCCAAGGCTCTGGTGCTGCCACCTCAAGGTCAATGGCAGTCTCGCTTATTCTAGCCTCAGCTCCCTCTCTATGTAACAGGCATGCTCCCTACAAGCCTGCCTTATAGAACAGTAAGAAGCTACAGATGCATTGCACGAGAAAGGTCTGTGATAACTATATAGCAGGGGTTCCAAACTCAGCTAACCACAGGATCCAGATGACCGAACATGGGTAGTGAGCCAGGCCTCTTAAAAGTGCATGTGTGTCTTCAAGCGGGGAGTGCGCTATGGCAAAGTAAAAGGCATGTTCCTCCTAAAGGGTGCAGCTCCTGCTTGGCTCTGCAGATTATTGCCCTGTGGGAATGTGAATCTGGGGTTACCCGGTCATCAGGATTTTGACAAGAAGCCAGGGATCTGGACTTTTTTGTGACGGCTTCAGACTTTTTTAAATGCTGGCCAAATTAAAAAACAAAAACAGACCGCTCTCTGGCCCAGGCCACACACATCTGTGGGCCAGACTTGGCCTGCGAGCTGCCAACTCGTGGCCTCTGCTGGAGAGTGTTCATAAACATGACCTGTTATTATTGCATGTCCTGGAATTCGTAATAACCTCCCAGGTGGCTTTATGACGGGGCCCTTCTAGGTGCACATCAGGGCTTTCTTTGCTGCACTCGCAACTTCTGCTCAGCATGCACTGGGCCTGTTTAGATATAAACACCAGAGACTTTAAATTTGTGTTGTGTAATTTGGGGAGACCCTGAATCCAGGTGTACAGGCCGGGAAAATAAATTTCCTTAAAGGAGAGATTTTGGGAGATTGGCATTGTGGTTTTTACCTCTCCTCCTAGAAGATGAGAGCGTGGATTGATGCTGAACAATGCCCCAGTGCCTCTTGGATTGGCTGAGCAACAGGGATCAGGGATAAAAATGATCTGTTGTGTACCCTGAGGATCTGTGCATTGTTCTTAGGAATAGCTTTCTTTATTGCTTTTTTTGTTTGTTTTGCAGAAAAAAGAGTTTGATGTGGACACACTCAGTAAGTCCGACCTGCGGATGCTCCTGAGCGTGATGGAAGGCGAACTGGAAGCCAGAGACCTTGTCATCGAGGCCCTGAGGGTAAGAAAGGATCTTCTCAGGGGAATGGATCCCATTGCTCTGTCAGACTCCGTGTGTCATTTTCTTTTCTCAAAGGCCAGTGACAAAGATTCTTATTTATTTATTCTTAGTCAAATAGGTTTAAAATGCTACATCAGCTTGAAATGTGTTTTTCTCCCCACACACCTCACCCCAACATCAACCCGTAACTTTTATAAGCCAAATAAAACCTGGAATTGGATAGTAATTGACATGATGGGGACTGAGACTAAACTGTTTAATATGGGAACCTTGAGAAGTAAACTGTAATAGCTCAGAAATCCTTATATGCTTCACGTGTTTATTTGGTTAGAGACATATGTTTTCAGAATATTGGTAATTTGGTATCCTACAAGTGTGGACAGTGAGGGAAAATTAAGAGAATCATTTACAAGTGATAGTGTGGTGATAGATTTTTTTTCTTCCAATGTAAATTATAAATGATTTATTTTCCAAAGCTCATAATAGTTAAAAAGTATATATACACACACATCTTAAATATTAAAAAAAAAAAATTTTGTCTGATCTTCCAGTAATTTTGAAACATTTCTATAAGAGATTGCCAAGAATTAACATCTTCTTATGTATTACTTAAGTGGCTTGATAAAGTTTTATTTTTTTTTAAATAATATGATTAAATTTTCTTGATGCAGAGTTTGCTATTTGGGTATTCTTGATACTGCACTCGTTTTTTTGTGTGAATCAAATTTAAAGTTTTTGTCCTCTTTTATGTTTAATTATTTGTTTGTATATAGTCAGGAATTTCCTGGGTCTTAGTCATTTGACCAAGAGGGATATATTTATTATATTTGACATATGAGTTCATTTTATTTCACCAGGGGGCATTTCCTTAAACTTTTTCTGAAGGAGTTTATTGTGACATATGAAAATCTATAGAATGTCGAAAAAGTATTGCCTGTGACAGGAGCCCCTAGGGAAGAAGGTAGTAGTGGTGGACACGGTCAGACACAATGGAGAAGGCAGACGTGGTGAGAAGACAGTTGTGCAGGGAAGGGGGAGTTAGCTCCTGAAATAATGTCTTCAGTACATTGTCACAAACCTGAAGTTTGATGTCAGAGAACAGTTGCCTCAGAAAGTTACACCACCTGCAAGCCAACATTGGGTTAAAGGTGTTGCTTTTTTAGTGACAAGTTTTGCTCAGGAGACGTTTGCACAGTTTCATTGTGAGAGGCGTTCATCCTTGTTCCACGTTTGGAATGTGTGCATTGCTTGCTGATATGTATTTTCTTGAGTGAACTTTTTGGGAGAAATGCTAAGGCAGGATATCACCATAACGTGTGACCATATGCCCAAGGAGATTACAAGGGCACAGTCCCCTGCTGAGGCCAGTAGTGCAGCCCCTTGAGACCACACGTAGGTGGAGGGCTCCAGCTCCACCGTAGGTATTCCCCTGTCCCTCTCTGTTAACTTGTAAAAGGCATCAGCACCGTGGAATTGCCCTGTGCTCACACAAATCTGTGAGTCTTCAGTGGAGTCCATGTGCCACCTTAGCAACTGTGTGCATTTCTCTTTTTAACTTAATTGTAGTACTTTTAAACATAAGAGTAGAAGTAAAGACTTGCTAATGATCAGGGCTTGCCAGACTACAAGTTCTTCATGGAATCAGGGAATGTTAGAATTAAAAGGAGCTGTAAGTGATATTCTAGTTCAGTGGTGGTTTGCATCCTTATCAAATCTAGTGTTTGATTTTCATAAAATATTTTGTATCGCCCTTTTTTATCTTGTGATGAAATTTGTAGATAAGTGCATGTGTATGTAAGTTATATTAAAAAAAAAAAGTACATCGCCCTAATTTTGATATAGAAGAGAAGAGAGCTGGAAAGTAACGTTTAATAAAATAGTATGTATTTCGGTAAATAAATGTTCAGGCATGACTGTACTGGAAGACAAGGTAAAGTAGCTGGCTATTTGTACCTATTTGCAACATCACCTCAAATGCAGTAGCTGCAAAAGAATACTGATCTAGGCCTGTGATATTGTAGACTCAGATGCAGAGTGGATTTGCTATGGGAGAGGTGATTCTTGAAGTGGTGAATGACCTTTGGTCAAGTTCTAAACAGAAGTAGACATTTATATGGGAGTTGCATATAAATGTCAGTGTTTGTTACAACTGGATTATAAAAACTCGTCTGTATGTAAAGAGGAGTTATGATCTAGGCATAGGTGGTAGTAACGGAGATTCTCATGAAAGGAATGAACAGAGGGAAAAGTGGAAGTTGTATGGGATGCAGGATAGTTCCTGGGGGTGTGGCGGGGCACACAGACCTTTGGCCTTGCCCACCTAGTGCCAGTCACTGTGAAAACTAAAAATGCTCCCTTATGTTTCCATAACTCATGCACTGCTTCTGTAGAGAACCACTGGCCCAGACTAAACTCTTGTGTTTATAGATTAAAACCAACCAAGCAAAAAAGAGGCCTCAAAAGATTGTGACTTATCTAGGGTCACAAAGGTGGCCTCATCAGAGCCTTAGTGGAAACCCAGGCAACAGTTTTCCATCCATTTCACCCTGCCTCCCGTGTGGGACATGGTGTATCTGGAGATTCTTAAAGCTTTTTACTATTTTTTTAAATTGAGAATTGTGTTCTCTCTTTTCACTGTCTCTCTCTCTGTATGATTGTGTTTTTAAGAGCAAGTAATGTTATTTTCGTATCTGTGGGAGCCATCATGTACTCACTGAAATGGGAGCGCGAAATCTCCTCCGTCTGGAAAATCCTGCATTAAAGTAAAACTGGTTAAGGAAATGCCAATTTAAAACTGTTCACTAAAATTAATATGTTACTGTTATTGTTGTGTGTCGTTGAGTTGATTCCAATTCATAGTGACCCCATGTGACAAAGTAGACCTGTCTCATAGGGTTTTCTTGGCTGTAATCTTTACAGAAGGAGATCACCAGGTCTTTTCCCCACAGAGACACTGGTTGGGTTTGAACTGCCAACGTTTCAGTTAGCAGCCTAGCACTTAACTGTTGTGCTACCTAGCACTTAACCTTTAAAAATTAATATAAGAATGCTAAACTAACAAATACTTTTAATACATTGTTTTGTGATACAATGATTTTCTTATAAAATATTTCCCCAACATCAGAGTTCAAATTTAATCTGAAAATGCCCATTTTAACAAATTTTGTAACTCTTTCAAAACACCCCACGTATTTTACTATTTAAATATGCATTCTAGTTTTTTTTGGCAGAACTTAACTGCCTTATTTTTCCAACTGTAAAGGCTTTAGGGTTGTATGGCTCAGTGCTGGAATCTTTGCACAGAACAAAGGCAATCTCTTTAAATAGAACAATGCTCCCCCTCTAGTTTTTAAAAACAACTTCTGGTATACTACAGAATATTGCAAGGGTTTTCCTCATATGACATGTCTGCTAAATAATGATAAAGGAGTAACATTCTGGTTTTTGATTAGTTTCAACTAAGTAAAACATTCAGCCTTTTGTATTTCAAAATTCTCCTGTGATTGCAGGCAGTTAGTTGATTGACGAAAACATGATTTTTTTGTGCTGCTCATTTAAATTAATGAGTGAATTAATTTGCTGAGCAAAGCTGAATGCAAGAAGATGTAAATTAATTTAAAGTTCCCTCCCTGTCTGCCGAGATAATGCCTTTGTTCCATGTCTAGAGAAAGGAAGAGGGGTGGTGCCCAGGCGTTGTGTTGTTTTTATCAAATTCGGATAGCTGATGATTTTTAAATAGCATTGTATTTTGTCCAGTAAGCTTCCTGTTTTCAACACAGGAAGTAACAATTTTGAATCTTCTTCACTTTAGAGCATTTTTATTTTCCCTGGTGAACATTTACCATTAGTAAAGAAAGAATACCGGACAAAATAATGCTCTTTTAGGTATTAGAGATTGGATGCAGTGATGCCAGGAAATGGAAGTGTTTATCACTACCATTTCTGGCTCATCGAATAAGCAACTGAGGAGTCCCTAGGTGGTACAAAGGGTTAATGCACTCAGCTGTTAACTGGAAAGTTGGCAATTCGAGTCCACCAAGAGGTGCCTCAGAAGAAAGGCCTGGTGATCTTCGCCCCCAAAAATTATCCATTGAAAACCTTACGGAGCACAGTTCTACTCTGACACGCGTGGGGTCGTCATGAGTCGGAGTCGACTTGATGGCAACTGGTGTGTGTATGTGTGTATGTAATAAGCAATTGAAATCATTTGAACAACATTTTCTTATGGATTGTTAATAAATTATCAGGATATCTGAAAGGAGAACATACTAAAGGTGAGGATTACAAATGGAATAAAAGCCAAGTTATATTTTTGTACCCTTTGAAGTTTATCAGAATCGTAGGGACTGTTAGTTCAGTTAACAGTTCCTTTTTAGAATTAGTTCCATGTGATCTGAAAACACAGGGCATTTCGATAACATTTTTACCACTTTGTCACCACACTTAGTAACTAAGCTACAAATCATGGATTCTTGTGGGAATTTCCTTTGCCAAGTTTTTAATTAATTCTGCATCTTGATTATAAGCTGAAACAAGGGGACTGAAGCAGGACTTTCAAAATTCTACTTTGCTTCTTTTTGGTTGCAGTTGTTTTAGAAAGAAAAATTAAGAGGTTTCATCTTCTGCCTTTCCGCTGCCCTGAGTGAAAATCTAAATAGTTGTTGAACAAATCAGATAAGAAAGGAAAGGCTGTTTCCCATATTTTAAATGGTACTGGAACAGGGTGGGGAAAGAAGGGAGGGGATCCATGTGTTCATTCATTCAACAGATATACAATGGCTTTGGATGCTCTGGGTGTGTCCTGGGCATTGAGGGTACAGAGATGGAGAAGGGGCTTGGTTTCTTTCTCATGAGTCTTACATTAAACCAATAAACAAAAACATGTAAGTATAAATTATGATTATGGAAGAAAAGCAGAGAGAATGCTGTGAGAGAAACTGAGGGGAGTGATGCTCTAGATGGGAGTCAGGGAACGTTTCTGTAAGGAAGTGATGCTCCCCAAGACTTGAAGGAATGATTGGTGTTAGTCACCAACACAGATGGATGAAGAAGGAAGGAGTGTTCACACAGAGAGGCCAGCATATGTGAAAATCCTTATCGAGGCAAGAGCTTGGCAATTTATAGAAACTTGAAGAAGTCAGAGAGCAGAAGAGAAAATGGCACAAGGTCAGATGCAGGGCTAGGCAGGACCAGACCATGCTGGCTGGTAAAGGCCATGGTAAGGTTGGATTTCATCCGGCATCAAATGGATAGCCATTGAAGTGTTTAAGCTTGAGAATGCCAGACATGTGATTTGCATTTTAAAAAAGATCACCCTAATAGCATAATCATATTGTGTTTTATTTTTTGCACTGAAAGTTTAATTTATTAAATGTAAATATGTAAATTATACTGCCATTTTCAAAGGAGTAAGATCTAAAGACCACCCTAGCTGCTCGGTGGACAAAGGATTGTAGGAGAGCAAGCATGGAAGCAGAATGTCATCAGTGGTTATGTGATAAATGTGAACGTCTCAGATGCTTATAGCTATTGTCCTTTAATAAGACATGGAAAATACGCTTCCTTATCACTTTGTTACTTTGCAGTGAGTCATGTTTTTCTGCAGACCATTGGGATTAGCTGATAATGGTTTTTAGTTAAGGTGTTACGCACTTAAAGTAAGATTGATAGGGTAAATTCTCCTCCTGACATTTTTGGAGAGGGAAAATCTAGCTTCAGTTTTATTTTCTCCAGTCCAGTTCATCTCAGTTCAGATTTTTAAATTAAACATATTTTATTTCTAAAAGCCTTCTGCATTCAAAACAGTTTATTGCTATATATTTCTAAAAGCATATATGTTATGAAATCAAATTCCCTTTTAACTTTATTTACGTTAAAAAAAAAAAAAAACCGAAACCCGTTGCCATCGAGTCAGTTCTGACTCAAAGCAACGCTGTAGGAGAGAGTAGAACTGCCTCAGAGGGTTTTCAAGGAACGGCTGGTGGATTCGAACTGCTGGTCTTTCGGTTAGCAGCTGAGCTCTTAACCACTGTGCCACCAGGGGTCCTTTTTTTTTTTTTAAACATAGAGCTGGATAAAGTAGCGGGAGATAGCCACACCCACACATAGTGCTAAAAGTGACCTGGCAAGAATGTAAAATATATTTCAACAGTGTATGAACTCGTTCTGCTCTAATACATCCATGTTGGCCTGTTTTATAAGTGGACCGTTGCAGTGTTTATGTTCACCTAATTAGCCCATAAAACTCAAACAAAAATAAAATGCAAGCGCTGACAAGCTTTTCAGCAGCCCTGATCCCTTCTGATGAAATTCTTCTGTGGAATGTAGACCATGGATAGAGCCTCTCAGAGTGCCCGGCACTGAATACTAGGCACCTTACCGGTATCCAAGTGGAGTTGTATCTCATATGAGCACTAGGGTTTTGGCCCCCCTCCCCCCATATCCTCTGCAAAACGCCTAACGCTCTTGACAATCTGGTGCCATTTTCTCCCGCCCAATCCGCTTTCTGTCCTCACTGCCACGCATCCTAACCCTCAAGCCATACAAGACTGCTCACTCTCCCTCTTCCTGCTTCTGCATGTACCCCATGCAGAGCCCTTTACACCCCTACAGTTCACATTCTATTTCAGTAATTTAGGGCATTAGATGTTAATGGTTAAAATATTGCGGATAGTAAACCCTTGGGAAGCTCTTAACTTCTCCATAAAGTATGTCAGATGTGGTTTTGTATATTCCAGCTGGTGTAGTCACGTTTATGGACAGTAAAGGTGGCAGCTCACCAGGTTAGACTGTGTGCTGATAGCTGAGCGTTGAAGCCATTCTGTCTTTAAGGTAGCCATTAAACCTCTAGGTGAATGGAGTTGGGTGGACTCCTTACTATCAGACCTCTCTGGCCTTAATGCACAGTCATAGATTTCTTTGTTTTGTATGGATTAAATAAGATAATATGTGACATGCAGTAGGTGCTTGAAAAAAATGTTTGCTGCATTTCAAATCTAAACCTTTCTTGATATGAAGATTTCTCCTGAACTTTTCTCCTTCTCTTTGCACTGTGTGCAAGTTGTAGGACAGCTTTTGGTCACCTGCTTCCTGTCTTCTGAGGTGGTGTTTCCCCTTACTCTGCATGTTAGAGCTCACACTCCTCAAGGCAGAGGGTGTTAGATGGAACTGAGGCTACTCTGCTGTATTATTCTCTGCTCTGTTATTTATCCTGACAGCAAACCTAAGGCAAATTCAGCAGAAAAGTGAAATCAGATGGTTATTATAGATGATCAAACCTCAGGCAGAAGGAGCTGGGGTCAGCATCACGCTCATGGGCTCATGCAGGCCCCTGAGTCGTCAGTCACCACAATACGGCATCCCAGAGGTAGCCATTGGCAAGTGGAAATGTGGTGAGAGGGCCTGGGAGGGAGAGAAGTGACTTTGGAGGGTATTGTCCAACCAACAATGTTCTCTAAAGCAAAACTATACCTCCTTCCCCCATAGGGCTTATGAATTTTGGAAACTTTTAAAGTATGTTGGGAATAGTATAATATAATTTTTAAAAAAGTGATTTTTTAAGAACATAGGAATGGCATGATGAAAATTGTTGTTAGGTGCCGTCGAGTCGGTTCCAACTCATAGCAACCCTGTATACAACAGAACAGGACACTGCCATCCTCACAGTTGTTGCTGTATTTGAGCCCATTGTTGCATCCTCTCTGTCATTCCATCTCACTAAGGGTCTCCCTCTTTTTCGCTGACCCTCTACTTTACCAAGCCTGATGTCCTTCTTCAGGGACTAGTCCCTCCTGATAACATGTCTAAACTACACGAGAGGAAGTCTTGCTGTCCTCACTTCTAAGGAGCATTCTGGCTGTACTTCTTCCAAGACAGATTTGTTTGTTCTTTTGACAGTCCATGGTATATTCAGTAATTTTCACCAACACCATAATTCAAAGGCATCAATTCTTCTTCAGTCTTCCTTATTCTTTGACCAGCTTTCACATGCATATGAGGCGATTGAAAACACCATGGCTTGGGTCAGGCCCACCTTAGTTCTGACTGAAAAATCCTCATCAATGGATGAAAATTAAACCTGTGAATTATTTTAAACACTTATCCCCCTGCTTACCAGTCCATTCCTCACTTGTCATTTTCATTTTTAGGCAGCATAATCTTTATGATGTTAAATCTTACTTTCCATTTTTGGTGGCATTATTTTAAACTTTGCGTGAACAATTCTGTTATTGACCCTGTCTCTGGATAACCATCTAAAAGTGAAACAGAGGTTGGTAGTCTTTTTCTTTGAAACTGTAACACTTCATTTCTTTTCTGCCTCCTCCCTCCACCCTATCATGGTGGGTTAGGCAGTAAGCAAACTAAAATAGAGAAAAGGGGCGATTCTGCTTGTCTCGTGGTTCGCAGGAATCATGAGGTTTGCTGCCATTTCCAGCAGGCCAGAGTGTGAGCAAGAGATGGACGTAGAGATGGAATGGTTAACAGTGTTGGGTTTTAATTATACGTTAGGCACTTCACATGCATTATTTCATGCCATCCCTCTGAAATCACTTGAGATCGGTGATAGTGCCCACTTTACAAGTGGGGAATGAGGCTCAGAGAATAAATTAGCCATTTTCTGTCTGACTTCTGACCTCGGCTCTCATTATGCCTCCTGCTTCAAAGGCAACGTTAATGAAACTGAGCCTTTTCTGAGAGCTGGAGGCTGTCACTCCTGGGTTCTTTATTTTTAGTGTCGTGAATTCCCAGAACATTTCCACACACCTGTAATCAGTTGTTAATGTTGAAACACATTTCTGAAGCTACACAGAAATGATTTGTTAGGCAGTCTTCTATGTTTAAGCATTCATTTGCTCCCTTTCAGTTGACTGCAGGTGATTATAAACAAGGCTTCAAGATCTTAATAAATGGTAATTATATAATGTAGAAGAGCTTCATTGGTTTTTAAGTTTTTCTTCTTCTCCCTAATTAGCATACCAAAAATGTGTAGTTTTCTGTCATTAGGATATGATTCTTTCATCTCTGAATTAGAACGTGGTGGTGCATATGGAAATGCTGATGACCCAAGTTTACTCTAAGGAAATGGCGGAGATTTCTGAAGGGGACAAGGATGCAGTAGCTAAGGAACTGCTGTTTCCACCCTGACCATCTTCGCAGATTTAATTCATTATTAAACGTCTCTTGTAGTTGCATTTAATTTTTTTCTTTTCTTTTCTTTTTTTTTTTTTTTTTACTTATTTGATCAAACTTTTTCTGTTTTGTATTTGAAAAAAATTGGCAGGGAGTAAATTGAGCCATGAAATAATGAATTTAGTTTAGTTCCCATGAAAGGCTGTTTTGCCTGCTTCCTTGATATTATACAGTCTTTTGTTTTTTTCCAATCAATAAAAGTTGCTGTGAATTTGTGAGGGTGGGTTTTGTAGCCAGGGTGATGATAAGAGCCACTACCAAAGAAAAAGCTCAGTATTTTTAATAATTAGTACATTTAAATGCAACTAGCTGTATCACTGTCCTTGTTACAAAGTTCAGGTTTCCTTTCACAAAGCCTAAATTGACAGAATCTAAGATTTGTAGCTTAGAAGATTACTTTGGGAAGAGCCCTGGTGGTGCACCAGGTAAGCACTCGGCTGCTAACCAAAGGATTGGTGGTTTGAACCCACCCAGTGGCTTTGTGGGAGAAGGACCTGACAATCTTCTCCCTAAAAGATTACAGCCTAGAAAACCCTACGGGGGCAGTTCTGTCACGTTGGGTCGTTACGAGTCGGAATTGACTCAGCAACACTTGGCAATACAACAGCCTCATGTGGCTACTGAGCACTTGAAAGATTATTTTAAATAAGCCTTTGAATAATTCCTACAAATCAACTTAGAGATGGCAATGATTTCCTATTGATGAGTCTATTTCCATGAGTAACTGGTGATATCTCTTATATAGATAGTCACAAAAGTGCTTTGGGCTTCTTTCTGGAATGGCTTGACAAAATAATGAGAACTCACTGGTGTAATTGAGAAGGAAACTTCCATCAACTCTGCTTCACTATACTGCAGGTTCCATGAGTTTCCGTGACTGTTACAGGGATAGTAGTGAGATGTGACTTTGGATTGCTGGGATGGTAGGTAGAAAATTAATGGGAAGAGCTTTAGAAACCCATTGAGAGTTTATATTTCAAACAGTTGAAAATTGGGATTCACTGAAGGCTCTGGGGTAGGAAAGGGGTATGATTAAAACAGTGTTTAAGAGGAATTATGTTAACTGCTCTTGGAAGAAATTGACTAAAAAAGGAGGGAAACGGATCAAGGAAACAGTTACAATTGACGTTTATTAAAAGTATGGTTCGATAAAGCTCTGAATTCTGGGTAGTGGGTCTGAATGTAGAGAATATGTTGTTGGGGGTGCTTATTAACAGCACTTGACTAGATTGAGGAGGGATTGTTAATAAAAATAACTCCTCCATCCTAAGAGTGCAATTTTTTCCTGACTTCTGCTGGCAACCAATTATTTCTAATGCAATTTCAGTGTCAGGATAGAAACTTTTTTTTTTAAGGATACTGTGTTTATGTTCCATGTGAATTCATGCTCAAGAGTAGTTCAGTCTTCTTGGTGCTCGTCATTCAGCATTCACCTAAAGTCATGGATTGAATTGTGTCCCCTAAAAATATGTGTCAACTTGGTTAGGCCATGATTCCCAGTATTGTGTGGTTGTCTTCCATTTTGTGATTTTCCTGTGTATCATAAATCATAATCTCTGCCTGTGGTTAAAGAGGATTAGGGTGGGATGTAACACCCTTGCTCAGGTCACATCCCTGATCCAATGTAAAGGGAGTTTCCCTGGAGTATGGCCTGCACCACCTTTTATCTTACAAGAGATGAAAGGGAAGCAAGCAGAGGGTTGGGGACCTCATACCACCAAGAAAGCAGTGCCTGGAGCAGAGGGCATCCTTTGGACCTGGGGTCCCTGCACAGAGAAGCTCCTAGTCCAGGGGAAGATTGATGACAAGGACCTTCCTCCAGAGCTGAGAGAGAGAGAAAGCCTTCCCCTGGAGCTGATGCCCTGAATTTGGACTGCTAGCCTGCTAGACGGCGAGCAAACAAATTTCTCTTTGTTAAAGTCATCTACTTGTGGGATCTCTGTTATAGCATCACTAGATGACTAAGACATTCAACAAATATTTATTGAGTGTGTGCTATAATGCCAGGTGTTTTGCTGGGCATGGGAAGAGAGTGTAACTAGCAGTCCCTGTACTCATGGAACTTACTGTCTGGGAAAGGAGACTAGCCATAATTAACAATCCCATTTGTGACAAGTACAACAAAGAGGAAGTATGAGGCACTAAGATTATGTACCATAACATCCTATTTTTAAGACCCACTATGGAGGGCATTGTAAAAATAGAGTCAGAGTAAGAATACTAATAACTGACCAGAATACTGATTTTTTTATATATTAAATAAACATAATCAGGTTTCTCTGGCTTGATCTCCATCTGCTTACATTTCCCTGGTTTTTTGGAACTCGCCAAAACTTGTTGATTAACGTGCACCAGCTTCTCTGCCCTGTCTCCCTCACCTCTCTGGTCCGATGCAGATGGTGGCCTTGTGGATTTTTTGCCTTTTAGGGTGGCTGCTCAGTTTCTCTTCTTTGTTCTCTCATTCATTGGGTTACTTGAAATTGCAAAGCAATATTGCTATTTTTGCACCAGTGACTTTAGAGAGGGTTTTTTGTTGTTGTTGTTACAACTCTATTTATTGAAGTCTCAACTCCTTGGATTCTGGCAGAACTTTAGTGGATGGTAGGGAAAGTGAGGATTAATGTTGGTTTCTCTTAAAATGAATTCGTTTCTAGGGAGTTATGTGTTTACTCACAAAAAGAGATCCCCTGGGAGGTCTTTCCCTTTATAAATGTCTGAATCTAGTGATACGTTCCGTTTAGGATCCTGATTTGTGGCCTCTTCTGCTTGAAAGGAGAAGGGACGCAAAGATAAGACTGTTGTTGTGTTACAAACCACCCCAAGACTTGATGGTTTTGAACAACAGTCATTTATTTTGCTCATGATCCTGCAATTTAAGCTGGGTGGGGGGTGGGGGGACAGCTCCCCTCTGCTCTGTGTGGTGATGGAGAAGGAGGTGTTGAAGGATCTACTTTCAAGATGTGCCCTCTTGTGCTGGCTCTCTGCTAGGAGTTCAGTGAGGACTGTGGACTGGAGCTTGGGTTCCTCTCCATGGGCTGCTTGGGATTCCCCTTCAAGGTCACTGGGATCCAACAGTGAGCATCCCAAGAGACAGGAAGTAGAAAATGCCAGCTCCATAAAGCCTGAGCTAGGAAACTGACACAATGGGGAAAGTGACTTTCCATTGTATTCTATTGGTCAGGCAGTCACAGAGCTGATTCAAGGGGAAGAGACATAGACCTGACCATATGGGTGGATTGTCAGAGGATTTCAGGAATATGTTTTAAAACCTTGAGAAAACTGATACCGTTATTTACTGAGTCCGTGGTGTAAACAGTTAATGTGTGCAGCTACAACTGAAAGGCTGGAGGTTTAAGTCCACCCAGAGGGCGTTGGAAGGAAGGAGGTTAAGTGAGACTAGAGCACAGACAGGTGCATGAGCAGGTGGAGTGGAGATAGGGCAGGCTCTGTCAAGGAGGCTATGAATTCTGAGCTGAAGCATCTGTATCCTTACTATGATACACAGGGTAGAGTCCCTGAAGATTTTGGAGCAGGAAAATGACATGACTTGAAGCAGTGGTTCTCAAAGTGTACTTTCTAGACCAGCAGCGGCAGCATCACCTCTGGAATTTGTTGGAACGCCAGTTTCCAGTTAGAACTCCAGACCAACTGCTTCAGAAACTCTGAGGGTGGAGCCCAGCAATCTGCATTTGCATGAGCTCTTCAGGTGATTCTGATGAGAGCTCAAGTTGGTGAACACTGACCTGAGGGCTGTTGATTCATTGTAAGGCAGGTGTGGTCTGTATGACAAAACATCAGGGCGCACCTGAAATTTCTGGTCCTGATTGGCTGTCAGGGCCGGAAAGCTTTCACTCAGTAAACAGAATGGCCAGCAGATTGGGACTGATGCTGGTTCTAGCTGTAAGGAGATTTGCAGTGAGAAAAAGAAGACAGCCAGTTGGCTATTCTCAGCACTGCTTCTCCAGAAGCCATCAGGTGCCTCTGAGTGACTCAGCCCAGATGTTCTCTCAAAGAAGCCTGTGGAAATAGTGCTAAAGGAGCTTTCTTCAATTGCTGGCTTAAAATAAAACATCAACTATTGAGACATTAAGAACTATGTGCCATAAACTGATATTCTATTACAGTTGATAATCGTTTTTATTTACTTCCCTATACACCAGATCGTTCCACAGAGGATTTGAAGTGGCTTACAGGAATAAAAAACAGCAAAATGGAAAAATATATAAATATCAAGATTAGGGACTAGAACAGACATTACAAACATTTTAGTCATGGGATCTTCTAATGAAATCTTACTTGAGGCCTAGGACACAAAACAGGAGCTGAACCTCTGGGTTAAAGCAAAGGTTGGTACTCTGAGCTTTCTGATAGGGAAATAAAGCAGTAACAGGCAAGACACGTGATTTGGGTTGTTCATCAGGAAAAAAAAAATCTATAGAAATTAGCTTCCCTAGGGATATTCTTTTCTAGCAATCGGTCTTTCCTGATGACATGTCCAAAGTAAGTACTGAAGTTTTGCCATCTTCTTCCTAAGAAGCATTCTGGTTGTGTTTCTTCTAAGAGTGAATTGTTTGTTCTTCTGGCAATCCATGGTATATTCGGTGTTCTTTGCCAACACGGAATGCATCAATTCTTCTTCTGTCTTCCCATTTCATCATCCAGCTTTCACATGCATATGACGTGATTTAGAAAAACGTGGATTGCGGCAGGTGCATCTTAGTCATCAAAGTGACGTCTTTGCTTTTTATACCCACTGCCATCGAGTCGATTCCGACTCATAGCGACCCTATAGAACAGAGTAGAACTGCCCCACAGGATTTCCAAGGAGCGGCTGGTGGATTCAAACTGCCAACCTTTTGGTTACTCATACATACCATCCATCAACATAAGCAAGAGGCAGGATGCTTAGATGAAGTAGCCAGTATAAAAGGTGGGGTTGGTAGGGAGCAAGGTAGCGGGGGTTTAAATGCACAGCTTTCTGATGGTCTGCTGTGAACTGGGCATTCAGTAGATTGTCTAAATAGTAACAGATGGACTGTGTGACCTTCAAACCATTTGCCAGTATGATCTCATATCATCTGCTAATGTTGCTTGTTTAATTAGTTTATGTACACGTTTTTCAGACTGAACAAGTATGTCATTCATATTCAAATGTGGTTAGGCAATTGAGTATCTATAGAAATTTTAGCATGGGACAAAAGCATGAGAACAATCATCACTGTTTCCAAAAGCAAATGAAAGTTGATGTAAAAAAAATTTTGGCTTGTAACATTTTTTCTAAGAATGCGTGATGACTGTCTGTAACACAGGTATTTGTAATATTACAAATTTATTAATCTACCTGATAGTGTAAGTACTGTCATTTGGTATTTATAAAATAACATTTTATTATAGCTTTGTGGTAGTTTTGCTAAGGTTTTCCTCTAGTCAACTTACTTTAATTTGAAAGTTCATCACTTTGAAAGCTTATCAGTTTTCCACATGCTTGTTTTTGGATTATCCAACTCCCTTTATTGTTCTGTTTTTTCACTGATTTTAAAACCAGTTTGTGCTGCATTTTTTTCTCGTGTATCTTAAATGATTTAAAATGTCGTAGCACCTTGGTAAACTTGCAATCTAAAATTTTGTTATTCAGCTCTTCCTTCCTACCAGTGACTGGTATATTGATTTTTGTAGGGCCTTGTTGCTACCTTTTTTGTGATCTCATTTTTAAATTCTAACTGAGCATAACTTTTGGTAAAAATTTACTACCATTTTTGCTTCTTAGCAACTTCAGCTACCCCTTTAAAATAAGAGTACTTACAGTTATGGGACAATATTAAATTACATAAATATCAGGTTGAGAAAAAACTGTCACAGTGTTCCCAAATCCAACTTTTAAATCTTGTTATATTAACTAATAGGTGAAGATTATGAGAAAGCAATAATAAGGGAGTACTTTTTACATTTTTATTAGTAAAAATAATTATTTCTGAGAATTGAAAGTTTATATCAGTTCTCATATCATCTTTGTAACATGTAAGAATTTGCTCTACAGGCTATTTAAATATTTATTAATCTTTGTCTTGCTAACTGTATAGATAGGATTGTGTGATATTTTAGTCACATTTCATTGATTTTTTTTTTCTTTTTTAATTTTGTACATGACTTGGAGACCTGGATGAGATTAGTCTTTTTCCACGGCCCTGTTTTCCCCTCAATAGCTGATTAATCCTTCCTGTACCAGAAAGTTATACTTCCTTTTCTTTTTTTTTTTTTTTTCATTTAGAACCTTGAAGTTTCTTCTTTTTTTAAATTTTATTGTGTTTTAGGTGAAAGTTTACAGTGCAAATTAGTTTCTCATTCAAAAATTTATACACAAATTGTTTTGTGACATTGGTTGCAATCCCTGCATGTGTCAGCACTCTCCAGTACTTCCTTTTCTTGATGGAAATATCTGTCGTTTGGTTGTTAAATTTCTGACTTAAAAATTTACCTATAAATCTTACCACCATAATTGAGTTGTAACCAAATTATACAGCACAGTTTTATAGTTCATTTTTTAATCAAATGTATCAAATATTTGTGTTGTTTCTAGTATTCATAAATTATGTGAACTATAATTTACATCTTTCTGGGCTATACAGTATTTCACATGGTTGAAAAACCAAAACCTAATTATTCCTCTCTCTTGTCTCATCAGCTGTTTTTCTGTTAGCTGTAAATAGGGATAATATTCAAAATATTTCACAATAGAAACCACACAGGCTCCAGTGAATCAGAAAAGTCTCTTGACTGACCACAACAGATTACATCCATTCCACCATCTTGATTTGCACTGGCTGAACATCAGCCCTTGCTGTGGGTATCTTTTAATGATGTTTTAGCTTGGAAAGCCTGCTACCCCTTCCAACGAGACAATAGCCCAGTCAAATTCATTTTCTTGTAAAACTCTTTGGGTCATTTTAATGAGCATTGGTAGCACCTATTAAGATTCCAGAGTGACCTCTTCATATGAAATAAAACTGTAATTTACGTGGGGTACAATTTTACATGACATAATTTGCCAGGAATTTTAACAACTGTGCTGTTTAACATTTTCTACTTTTTTTCTAATTATTAAAACAATAGATGTTCATTGTAGAATATTTTTAAAAAGCACAAAGAAGGGAACTTTCCATTATTCAGAAGTAATCATTTTTCTCTGCGTAAATCAATACATATATATCTCAGAATATGATCATGCTTTACATAGTACTTTGTGTAGCCTGCTTGTTTTCTCAGTATATTGTGAACATGTCATTAGTCATCTACTTTGTGATTATTAATCACTGTGTATCATTTATTTAATGAAATCTCAATAGTCAGACATCTCCTTACGCATCTTAGATCCCCTGAGCTCTTGCTTGAGTCCCTCTCTTACAGGTGCCCCTAACTCTCTCCGTCCTCTCAGTTTGTCCTGCTCACTTGGGAAAACCCTGATGATGGTTAAATTCAACTCTCTGCTTACTTTATGCCCACACCTATAGGGTTGTACAAGGTTGGAGAAAAAGCAAACAATGCTGATTGGTCTCTCTTTAAATTCATGACCGTATTCTGTTGGCCCTTTGTGTCACATTTTCCTAGTGCTTTTACTCACTTATTTTCGTATTTTTTGCACTTCTCTCTTCTGAGACCTTCAACACTTTTTCCCTTTTCTTCACTCTCAGCTGCTTTCTATTTCACTGAGAGCATAGAGGAACCAGAAGACAACTTCCATGCTCCCCCACCATCACATCAGTCAGCCCCCAGGCATCTGCACACACATCCTCACCTTTCTACCTCTCACTGTTGGTGTCTGAACATGTTCCCAGCTCAGGCTCACCTGGCCATCGTGTACTTGGTTCTCTGCCCCTTCACATATTGAGGGACATCTCTTCAGCAATTATTCTTGTCCTTGTGTGTCATCAGATTTTTGCTAATATTAATCCTGCCTATATTCTAGCTAATGCCCCTATTTTAAGCTGGGTTCTCTAGGGAAGCAAAACCAATAAAGTATATATATATATATATATATATATATATAATTATATATATATGTATATACATATATATATACACACACACACATATATATGTATATATATATAATGTAAAGAAAGAGAAAAAGATTTATCTCAAGGAAGTGGCTCACATGGTTGTAGAGGCTGGCAAGTTCCAAGTCCATGGGTCAGGTATAAGGCTGGAGGTTTCTCCTGACTCACTTAGCTCCAGGGGCTGACGAACACAAGATGGGCAGGCAGTATAGCAGGCCACTGCTCATGGGCTGTGGAGGTTGATGAATCCCAAGATCTGCAGGCAATACGGCAGGCCACTGGCTCAAGTGCCAAGAACCAGAGGTCAGATGATGACAAGCCAGATGCAGGATCCAGAGCAAGCACGCAAGCTTTGCCAGAATGTCCATATATATATATTGGTTGCAGGCTACACCCTCGAAGAAACTCTCCTTACAACTGATTGGCTCGTCTCATCAGATCACATCATGGAGGATGACTACATCATTACATAACTGCCAAACTACGTCATTATATAACTGCTAGACTACATCATTACGTAGCTTCCAAACCACTGAGAATCATGGCCCGGCCAAGTTGACATGCAACCTTAACCATCACAGCCACTTTACCTTTCAACCTATTATAGCAAAACAACTTGAAATCATTGTCTACTAGCTGACTCCAATTCCTTTTCTTCTGTTGTCCCCTGAGCCCACTCAAATAGGGCTTTTGCCACCAGTATCCCAACCGAAAGTCAATCTGTTTTTGCAGCTGGCAGGAAAAAAAACAAACTTGAACTAAGACTTATTTCCTCTTTTTCTCCCACCCACATTCAATCCATCTGTAAATCTAGTTAGCTCTAAATGTAAGAATCCTGAAATCTGATCGCTTCTCCATCTCCACTGACTCACCCTGTGCTAGTTTTCTGTTGCTGTTATAACAAATTACCATGAACTTAGTGGCTTAAAACAGCACAAATTTATTATCTTACAGTTCTGGAGCTCAGAGGTATAAAATGAGTTGGCAGGACTGCATTCCTTCTGGCTGTTCTAGGGAGGAATACATTTCCTTGCATTTTCCAGCTTCTACAGGCTGCCTGCCTTCCTTGACTTGTGGCCCCTTCTTCCATCTTCAAAGACAGCAGTGTAGCATCTTCAAATATCTTTCTCTTTTGTCCTTTACCTCTCTCTTCTTCCCCCACCTCTTCTTCTGTCATCACATCTCCTTCTTTGACTCTGACCCTTCTACCTTCCTCATTAAAGGACCCTTGTGATTACATTGGGCCCACCCAGATAATCCATAATAATCTTCGTATCTCTAGATCCTTACCTTAATTGCATCTACCAAAGTACCTTTTGCCAAGTAAGGTAACATGTTCACAGTTGCAGGGATTAGGACTTGGACATCTTTAGGGACTATTATTCTATCTAACACAGCCCTCTTGCCCATACTGTTGCAGTAGTCTAACTGCTCCCTGATTCTGCCATTGTGGCATTATAGTCTATACTTTACATAGCAGCCAAATGTTCCTGTTAAAACAGGAGTCAGATCATGACACCCTTTGGCTCAGAACCTTCCAGCGGCCATCATCTCTCTCAGTGGCTCAGGGCTGCACCATTGTCCTCCTTATGTCTGTGGTATCACCTCCTAGTACATCCCCCTCCTGTACTCCTCTGCAGCCCTACTGGCCTCCTTCACTCTTTGAGCCTTGGGTTAGAAAACCAAAAGGGAAGAACAGGTTAGACATTTCTCAAGCTGAAAGAACTGAAGAAAAAATTCAAGCCTCAAGTTACAATATTGAAGGATTCTATGGGCAAAAAATTGAACGATGCAGGAATCATTGGAAGAAGATGGAAGGAATACAGAGTCACTGAACCAAAAAGAATTGGTCAATGTTCAACCGTTTCGGAAGGTAGCATATGATCAAGAACTGGTGGAACTGAAGGAAGAAGTCCAAGCTGCACTGAAGGCATTGGTGAAAAACAGGGCTTCAGGAACTGACAGAATATCAACTGATATGCTTCAATAAATGGATGCAGCAATGGAGGTGCTCACTCATTCTATGCTAAGAAATTTGGAAGATAGCTACCTGGCCCATCAACTGGAAGAAATCCATATTTGTGCCCATTCCAAAGAAAGGTAACCCAACAGAATGCAGAAATTATCAAGCAATATCATTAATATCACACACAAGTAAAATTTTGCTGAAGATATTTCAAAAATGATTGCATTGGTACATTGTCAGGTAACTGCCAGAAATTCGAGCTGGGTTCAGAAGAGGACATGAAAGAAAGGATGTCATTGCTGATGTCAGATAGATCTTGAGTAAAAGCAGAGAATACCAGAAGGATGTTTACCTGTGTTTTATTGACTATGCAGAGGCATTCACCTGTGAGGATCATAACAAATTATGGATAACATTGTGAAGACTAGGAATTCCAGAACACTTAATTGTGCTCATGTGGAACCTATACATAGACCAAGAGGTGATTGTTCAGACAGAGCAAGGGGATACTGCATAGTTTAAAATTAGCAAAGGTGTGCATCAGGGTTGTATCCTTTCACCATACTTATTCAATCTGTATTCTAAACAAATAATCCTAGAATCTGGACTATATGAAGAAGAACATGGCATCAGGATTGGAGGAAGACTCATTAACAACCTGCATTATGCAAATGACACAGCCTTGCTTGCTAAACGCAAAGCAGACTTGAAGCACCTACTGATGAAGATCAAAGACTGCAGCCTTTCAGTATAGATTATATGCAACATAAAGAAAACAAAAATCCTCATAACTGGACTAATAACATCATAACATCATGATAAGCGGAGAACAGATTGAAGTTATCAAGGATTTCATTTTACTTGGATCCACAATCAATGCCTATGGGAGCAGTGGTCACAAAATCAAATGATGTATTGCATTGGGCAAGTCTGTGGCAAAAGACCTCTTTGAAGTGTTAAAAATCAAAGATGTCACCTTGGGGACCAGGGTGTGCATGACCTAAGCCATGGCATTTTCATTCGACTCATATGCAGGCAACAGTTGGACGATGAATGAGGAAGACCAAAGAAGAATTAATGCGCTTGAATTATGGTGTTGGTGAAGAATATTGAATATACCATAGACTGCCAGAAGAACGAACAAATCCGTCTCGGAAGAATACAGCCAGAATGCTCCTTAGATACCAGGATGGTGAGACTTGGTCTCACATACTTTGGGCATGTTATCAGGAGGAACCAGTCCCTGGAAAAGGGGTATCATGGTTGGTAAGGTAGAGGGTCAGAGAAGAGGAGGAAGACTTTCAACGAGATGGATTGACACAGCGGCTACAACAATGGGCTTAAACATAGCAAAGACAGTGAAGATAATGCAGGACGGGGCAGTGTTTTGTTCTGTTGGAAGCGACTGGAGGGCACCTAACAATAGTGAGAAAAAAAAGATCTTTTATTTGACCACACCAGTAAGTGTCAGTAACTTTCTGCATGTGGCATATAATCATGTATTCATGAAATATGTTTCTTTTTTTTTTTGCGTTCTATTGCATGCAATTTTTGAGCAAAGGAGGGTTCGACAAAAAGGCCGTAACTCTGTATCTGAGACTTACTTTACCCTTGAAGAAGGATGAGGCCAACTCTTTCTGGGTCCTGAGACTACCAGCTCATTGACATTTGATGTCTGGGGATTGCTGTTCTCTCATTAACTTTCTGATCCAAGTGTGTACAGAGTGCTTCTTTATTCTCTGTAGCTTAGCTGATATAAGGCTGAAATGTTCCAAAAGACTTCATGAAAGGTGGGGATGGAAGGAAAATAAAGACAGAGTTAGCGGTTATCAAAGTGTGAACCAGAATACCCAGGACCCTTCTAACTCGTCCATGAGGTCAAAGCAATATTCTTTTTTTTTTTTTTTGGTAGCTCTTCAGAGGCTCATCTCTTTTTTTGGATGTAATTGGTTTTCTTGAATTGTACATGTGAAAGATGTTGAATTGGTAAATGCTGTATTCTTTGAATTTTTACAACAATAAAAATTTTTAAAGCATTCTAAATCAGTTTAAAAACAAACCATTTCAGCCTCAGGCACTGTGTTCTGTTTGCTGCCATGTTCAGAGGCTCATCTTTATTAAGGTAAAGAATTTCACAGCATCGTACTTCTTCACATCTCAATGGGGTATTTTCCAGTGACATCTCATCAACTGAGACTTTAGGAGTGTTCCATTGTCCCACATGATCAATGGGAATTCTCTTTACTTGTATAATTTAGCAGTATTCATAATTACAGAAAGCCACTGTTTGCTTTTTTCACTGTCATTTTGTCCTTAGTGTACATTGAGGTTTTCCAGAGGCCACATAATGTATCATTTTGTAACAGATTTAATGAAAAAGCCAATACGAGAATCTGGCTGTCTTCTATTAAACCAGATACTAAAGAAATCCGTAGAAATATAAAACAATGCCATGTTGCTCACTTTTTGTGGTTTGGAAAATACAGAGATTTTTAAAAAAAAATTTATAAACACCTATTGTTTGTGTTAACAATACAATAAAATGGGCCTATTATTGTTTTAAAATAAGTTAATACATTAAGTATACACCTGTTCTTCACTTATCAACTATCTTGTTATCTGACATTTTGTATTCAAGACAATAGTAAAAAATCTACTGCCACCATGCACACCCTAGCTACACACAGCTTGTCTAGGGCACGTGGAGGGAGGAGCGGCAGTGCCCCCAAGGTATTTATCCCCAGTCTGGAACCCACAGGGCACCCAGTGCTCTGACTTCTCTGGCGTGCACCTCCCCTTCCTCCTAGCTCTCCAACGGTGCGCCCACCCCCCACTCTGCGCTTGCCTCACATGCAGGTACCTGCCAGCGGGTGCCGGGAGTGGGGCGCAGGCAGCAGCGTGGGTTCAGATTTCCACGAGCAGATTGAGGACAAGCCCATGACTGCCCTAGGTACGGAGGGGCTGTGGACGCCCAGCTGGGAGTGCTAGGGCCGGGGAGGATGGGAGGCCAGGGCAAGAAGTATTATTTGTGTAAATAGTATTTTCATAATGACCTGGTCTTTGGAACCTAATCATGTTGATAAGTGAGGAGTACGTGTTTTTATAAAATTTCTCAGTTTTAGTTTTTAATTAAGTAACAATAGCTATAACCCATTTAAGCAGAAGCTCTTTGGGGTCCTTAGTCACTTTTAAGAGCATAAAAGGGTAAAAAGTTGGAGAACTACTGGTCTAGATAATTTGGCTTTTGAACTATAGTTGCTCGTATTCAGCTATGTCCCACTGCCCAGCCCCAGTCCCCTTTCAGAGCCCACACTGAGATATTTTAGTCCCTCTTGACTGCTCAGAGCTTGCCCCCACTGTTCAGCTATCCTGCCTGAGAACATTTCCTAATGATACTAGAAATAATTGCCCGTGGGAGAGACCTACACTCCTTTCCAAACAGATAGAACCATGCTGTTTGCAGCCCCAGCAAGCAAGCTATGTAAGATCACTGTGCAGCATCCCTAGCATGTGCCTGTAAATGACACACCTGTGTGGTAACGGTGTGCATGTGTGGGAGTATAGAAGAATTTCTTTGGATCCTGTGATATGGCTGACATCAACTTGGTGCTGCAGATGCTAACAGGAATCAGCAGTAGCCCTAGCCCTTGGCTCTTTTTGACAGAGGGCTTGGTTGTTGCTGAGTGCCCTATTTCTCCCTAAAGATAATTTTTTCTAGGCTATTTCTGGAAATAAGAAGTGTTCGAAAAGCCTACGAGTTCAATGAAACTGTGATGTTTACTTACGGTTTTATACTTTTCAGCCTTCAGCAAGCTTTAAAATATGTCCTAAATATTTATGGATTGTACGAACAGGTGTGTATGTGTATGTGTGTATACATATACACACATGTACATATATAAACGTGTATGTAAGTTTATGTATTAATTTTTAATACTCCAAAATAAATTTGGAGTAGTGAATCTTTCGAAGTCTGGAAACAATTTGAGTCATAGCTTTCGGGATATAGGTTAATCAGATTTGATAATTTGGTTCATCACCATCATCATCATCATTACTCCTGTTACCACCACCACCACTGCTGCTACTGAAGAGAGTAGTTAATACTCATTAAAATCACTCGACAGATAAAGCCTATTTTTAAAACCATCTTAGGGAAATTTTGTAGAATCTAAAGATGTTATTACTCCCAGGAACCCTGAGGTCATCACACTGTAGGTGACAAAGCTGAGGTAGAGGGTGGGGAGCAGTGTGGCCGGAGTCATATGGAAGTCAGCCTAGGCCCAGGGAGTAGAAACCAGGAATAGACTCCATGTTCCTGCCACTCTACCATGTGGCTCCTGAAGTTGGAGAGCTGAGCTTATTCCTTCTTTAGACAGAATTAGTATTTTTATTACATTAACCACATGACTGAAATACTCATAAGCACACATTAACAATAGTAAAGCTCCTGGATCCCATTAAAATGAATAATCTACTAGCATGTTAAATACTACAAATTGTCATGTTATGAACACATGTTGAAGTTTTCCACTTATTGTGATCCCTTCAGCGATTACAAGAGGATTTTACTAACCTACTAGATGCATTGGAGTCCCTGGGTAGTGCAAATGGTTAACATGTTCATCTGCTAACTGAAAGGTTGGAGGTTCATGTCTACCCAGAGGTGTCATGGAAGAAAGGCCTGGCGATCTACTTCTGAAAAATCGGCCCTTGAAGCCTCTATGGAGCGAAGTTCTACTCTGACACAGATAGGGTCGCCAAGAATTGGAATTGACACAACAGCAACTGTTTTTTTTTTTTTAGATGAAGTTTTACAGAACAAACTGGCTTCTAATTAAACAATTACTACACATATTGTTTTGTGACATTGGTTGCCAACCCCACGACATGTCAGTACTTTCCCCTTCTCGACCTTGGATTCCCTCTTACCAGCTTTCCTGTCCCCTCCGGCCTTCTAGTCCTTGCCCCTTGTCTTAGTTATCTAATGCTGCTACAATGGAAATACCACAAGTGGATGGTTTTAACGAAGAGAAGTTTATTTCCTCACAGTCAAAGTAAGCTAAAAGTCCAAATTCAGGGTGTCAGCTCCAGGGGAAGGGTTTTTCTCTCTGTCGGCCTTCTTTTCTTCAGTGTTCCTCCAGACTAGGAGCTTGTTCGCGCAGGGACCCCTATCCAAAGGACGCGCTCTGCTCCCGGCACTGCTTTCTTGCTGGTACGAGGTCCCCAACTCTCTGCTTGCTTCCCTTTTATCTCTTGAGAGATTAAAGGTGGTGCAGGCCACACCCCAGGGAAACTCCTTTTACATTGGATCAGGGATGTGACCTGGGTAAAGATGGTGTTACCATCCCACCCTAACCCTCTTTAACATAAAATTACAATCACAAAATGGAGGCCAACCACACAATTCTGGGAATCATGGCCCAGCCAAATTGATACACACATGTTTTGGAAGACAGAATTCAAACCATGACACCCCTGGACTGGTATGCCCATTTAGTCTCGTTTTGTTTTATGGGCCTGTCTAATGTTTGGCTGAAGGGTGAACCTCAGGAATGACTTCATTACTGAGCTAAAAGGGTGTCCAGGGGCCATACTCTCAGGGTTTCTCCAGTCTCTGTCAGGCCAGTAATTCCTATCTGTTTTTGTGAGTTAGAATTTTGTTCTACATTTTTTTCTCCAGGTCTGTCTGGGACCCTCTATTGTGATCCCTGTCAGAGTAGTCAGTGGTGGTAGCCAGGCACCATCTAGTTGTACTGGACTCAGTCTGGTGGAGGCTGTGGTAGTTGTGGTCCATTAGTCCTTTGGGTTAATCTTTCCCTTATGTCTTTAGTTTTCTGCATTCTCCCTTGCTCCCAACAGGGTGAGACCAGTGGACTATCTTAGATGGGCACTCACAAGCTTTTAAGACCCCAGACGCTACTCACCAAAGTAGAGTATAGAACATTTTCTTTTTAAACTGTGTTATGCCAGTTGAGCTAGGTGTTCCCTGAGACCATGGTCCCGTAGCCCTCAGCCCAGTAATTCAGTCCCTCAAGGAGTTTGGATGTGTCTACGGAGCCTCCATGACCTTGCCTTGGACAAATTCAACAGCAACGGTTATTTGTTTGTTTTCCTACATGAATTATTAAAGCAATCCTATGATTTTTAATATAGGACTTTGGGACTAAATTCAGCCTTCCTTATTAGCTGCGTGGCTTTAGGAAATTTATTCCCATTCCTTAAATTTCAGCTTACTTCTCTGGCAAATGGGGTATAAATAGGTATCTTAATTGTCAGGTTTCCATGAGGCTATGGATGGAAACTCAAATGGTAATAGCTAACACTTATCTGGTGTTTATGATGTGCCAGGTGGGCAGGTAGGGAAAGGGGAAAATGAAAATAATTATAAATTTTGACAAGAATTTGTGCTAAGAGAATAACAAGAAGGCCCCTACTTTAAACAAGATGGTTGGGGAAGGCCTTACAATGATTGTTAATACATTTGTGTGGGAAATGATCATGAACCTGTGGAAATTACATTTTGGAAGCTTTTTTTAAAGCTCCCATTTGAAACATTCATGTACATTATTAAACAAAAATGTGGAAAACACTTTCAAGAAAGGAAGAAGTTCTAAATAATAAAAAATGTACAGGGGTTCCCAGCTGCTACATAAATGCTTATTATAAAAAAGATTTAAAGATAGAAGCCCAGGTAAACTATAGTAAATCCTGAAATCTTTATTCTAGTGTAAATTTCTTTCAGCATTTTATATGCCATTGTTTTCTTTTTTTTTTTTATTGTACTTTAGATGAAGGTTTATAGAACAAATAGTTTCTCATTAAACAGTACATATATTGTTTTATGACATTGATTAACAACCCCACGACATGTCAACACTCTCCCTTCTTGACCTCAAAGGACCTTTTTTTTTTTGGTGAAAATATACATAGCCAAAGTTAGACCATTTCAAAAGTTTCTACATGAACAATTACGTTCTTCCAGTTGTGCTGCTATTCTCACTATCCTTTTCCAAATTATTCCATCACCATTATCTTCAACTCATTGCCCCCTAGGATTCCCCTCAAACCTTTTGAATTGCTGTTGTCAATTTGATCTCACATAGATAATTCTTTTTTGGTGAGGGGGGTGGGTACCTTAGATGAAGGTTTGTAGAGCAAATAGTTTCTCATTGAACAGTTAGTACACATATTATCCTATGACAATGTTTAACAACCCCAGGACATGTCAACACTGTCCCTTCTTAACCTTGGGTTCTCTTATCACCAGCTTTCCTATCCCCTCCTGCCTTCTAGTCCTTGTTCCTGGACTTCTGTCCCTCATTAGTCCTGTTTTGTTTTAAGAGGCTGTCCAGTCCCCAGCTGAATGGTGAACTTTGGGAGTGACTTCACCACTGAGCTAAAAGGGTGTCTGGGGGCCATACTCTGGGTTTCTCCAGTCTGTCAGGCCAGTAAATCTGGTCTTTTTTTGTGTGTGTGAGTTAGAATTTTGCTCTACATTCTTTTCCAGCTCTGTCCAGGACCCTCTGTTGTGATCCCGGTCAGAGCAGTCAGTGGTGGTAGCCGGCCACCATCTAGCTGTACTGGACTCAGTCTGGTGGAGGCCATGGTAGCTGTGGTCCATTAGTCTTTTGGACTGATCTTTTCCTTGTATCTTGTTCTCTTCATTCTCCCTTGCTCCTGAATGGGTGAGACCAGTGGAGTATCTTAGATGGCTGCTCACAGGCTTTTAAGACCCCAGACGCTACTCACCAAGGTAGAATGTAGAACATTGTCTTTATAAACTGTGTTATGCCAACTGAGCTAGATGTTCCCCGAGACCATGGTCCCCATAGCCCTCTGGCCGGCAGTTCAGTCCCTCAGGGAGTTTGGAAGTGTCTATGAAGCTTCCATGACCTTTCCTTGTACAAGTTGTGCTGGTTTCCCAAGTATTGTGTACTTCCTTACCCTTCATCAAAGTTACCACTTATCTATTGTCTGTTTAGTTCTCCCCCCAACCCTCCCATCCCTCATAACCAACAAAGATTGTTTCTTTTTTGTGTGTAAACTTTTACATGAGTTTTTACAGTAGAGGTCTCATACAATATTTGTCCTTTTGTGATTGACTTATTTCACTCAGCATAACGTCCTTCAGTTTCATCCGTTTTATGAGATGCTTCATCATTGTTCTTTCTTGTTGCATAGTACTCCATTGTGTGTATGTACCATAGTTTGTTTATTCATTCATCTGTTGATGAACCTCTAGGTTGTTTCCATCTTTTTACTATTGTGAAGAGTGCTGCCATGAATATGAGTGTGCATATGTCTATTCATGTGACGGCGCTTATTTCTCTAGGTATATGCTGTTGTTTTCATTAACATTTTTATAAAGGCAGAATCAAAGGTGGTATATAAGAGTTGAACATTGTAAATAAAATAGTAGATTTTGGAGAATTTCTGCCCCAAATCTTCCAAGCTGGATCACTTGTTAAATAGCTGGTCACTTTTAAAGAAGGCTGGATTCAGGTCTATAAATCTTTTGAATATTTGGGATAGTTTTCAAAGATGGGGCCTGTGATTAATGCAGAGTTACTATATTTTAATGAATTTCTAAAATTCTTCTTTCTGTAATGATTAAATCACGTCTGAAGAGAAGAATTAGCTGTAGTCTTTCCATGTTATGTCTCCTAACGAGTTGTCAGATGACCACACTGGACTCTTTAATAACATTAGCATGCATTGTATGTCACGTTACTGCCTAGAGACCACTTTCATGTTTTGTGCCATGTGTTATTTCTAATAGGCCCCATTTTACTAGATGAGAAACTGTAGCTCATCAGAGTGTGGGACAGGGTAGCAGGAGTGGGGCTGAGATGGTGGACAGAGGCAAGATTATGAAGGACCTCATGGACCACAAACTTCAAGGTAGATGTATCTTTCTGGGGCCTCCAGGCCATCCTTCAGATATAGGTATGTGGTATTTTCTTAACTGGGAGAAGCTGTGTTAGAACAAATTACAGGCCAGGTGTAAGAGCAAAGAAGTCAGCCAGAGTGTACCGAGTATGAAGTAGAAATCAGAGGGAAACTGGAAAGCATGCTATCAGTGAGGTTAGTGTTGGTGAGAAAAGCAGTTAAAGTGTATTAGACTGATACATGGTAGAAAGATAACATTTTGTTGTTAAAAAGTTGTGTGATTCAGTACCTTATTATTTAGGATATTTTTTGGTTGCAAGTGACAGAAAATAAACACCTCCCAAAAGAATATATTGGCTCACGTAACTGAAAAATTTCAGAGCTAAGTATAGCCTTTAGGTATAACTGGGTGCAGGGATTCAAACTGTGTTACTCAAGTCATTCTCACTCTTCATCTTGCAATTCTGACTTCCTTAGGTTAACTCCCCTCAGCAAAAATTGGCCCTGGTTTCTCTGAAAAGTACAACATTGGTATAATTGGAGGGTTAGGGCCTCTTCTATGAGAGTGACTTATTTATTAACCCTCTTGTCATGGATTGAATAGTGTCCCCCAAAAATATGTGTCAGCTTAGCTAAGTCGTAATTCCCAGTATAGTGTGGTTGTCCTCCATTTTGTGACCTGATGTAATTTTCCTATGTATTGTAAATCCTAATCTCTGCCTGTGGCTAATGAGGCAAGATGAGGTTATGTTAAAAAGGATTAGGGTGGGATGTGCAACACCCTTACCCAGGTCACAGCCCTGATCTGCTATAAGGGGAGTTTCCCTAGGGTGTGGCCTACATCACTTTTTATCTTATAAGAGATAGAAGGAGAGAGAAGTGAGCAGAAAGAGAGGGACCTCCTACCACCAAGAATGAAGGGCCGGGAGCAGAGCATGTCTTTTGGACTCGGGGTCTCTGCGCTGAGAAACTCCTAGACCCAGTGGCCTATTGATGACAAGAACCTTCCCCCAAAGCTGGTGTAAAGAGAAAGAGCCTTCCCCTGTAGCTGGTGCCCTGAATTCAGACTTCTAGCCTCGTAGACTGTGAGAGAATAAATTTCTGTTTGTTAAAGCCATCCACTTGTGGTATCTCTGTTATAGCAGCATTAGATAACTAAGACACCTCTCAGCTGGTATTCTTTAAGACTACTCTCTTCAGTTTTATAAAGAGAAATATGTGGAAAGAAAAGAAATAACACAAACTTAGCAGTTCTTTACTTGGTAATCCAAGAACATGATTTCTGGTTAAAACTTGAAGTAGCAAGAGAGTGTAGAAACATCAGTCTTAGTAATAAAGTCCCGTATAACCCTCCGGCTCAGACTTAGTCTGAGTAGTTTATAAATGGTCTGTCAATTATCCTCTCTTCCTGAGAGCAGCAGAACTGAACATTTTTCATTGTGTCAGGCAACATGGTATGAACCATATGTTAATTGTCTCTTTAAGCCTTACAGCAACCCTATGAATTTGATATTATTTTTTCTATTTTAACTATGAGAATCTGAGGCTTAACATGGTTAGCAACTTTGCAAAGGTCATAGAGCTAATAAATTATAGAGGTAGAATTCAAATCCAGGCAGCTGAAATACAGAGCCTCCATTTTGGACTGAAGCCCATGACTCTTCATCCTTGTAATCTTCAGTCTCTTTCCACTAGCTTTAAGCAAGACTCACACCTGAGTTAGGACACGTATCTTCATGTGGACAAGACAGAGGTAACTCAGCATCCTGCTCTTAGGGCTCAGACAGAGGATTGTTTCTGCAAACGCTTATAAAATGCTCCTTCAGCCGTCCCCTGCGGGAGGCTTGGCAGTTAGAGCATCCATCCATGCATGACAGCTGGCCTGCCTGGGTTAGAATTCCACCTAAGGATGTGAGCATTGTAAACTGTTTTTCTTTTTATTGATGCTGGCAATTATCTACAGAAAGGAGGAAAACTGGAACTGTTGCATAGTTTTGAGGTGTTTCCAAGGGGCACCTCTTCATAAACAAGTAAGACCTGAACCTTTTTGCTTGGGTAGCTTTTGAAGGGCCAGAATCACTTGTTTGAGAACATAAATAAACCCAACTAGTGTCTTCCATGTAGACTATAGAATTAGTATACGTCCCTGTGTTCAGAACAAAATAGAACAAATTATAAAATCTTATCACTTCTTGAAAGCAATCAGCTTGAATGCTCTAAATGAGATTTCTTCACATTTAAAGATGGGAGATACGAGATCAACACTTTAAAAAGTAATATTCCTTTTTAAATATTAGGTTCATTATAGTTTTTTAATAAATTGACATAGGTAGATACTTCTTTTCCTCAAACTGTGTATTTAGCTAGAATTCTAACAACTTAGTATTTAAATCTTCAACTTGATATTTCAATCTCTCATGGAGAAGAAGAGAGAGATCAGTTTGTTTAGATCCGTGTTTAGATTATCTGGAGGACTATCATGTCTGGAGACGTGGAGACCAAGCAAGAGACTGCTACTTAAAAAAAAAGTAAAAGTGTTAGTGTAAAAGATGACAAGGGTGGCAGGGATTGAGAGAAGGGCATAACTATGAACAGTATTTAAGACATAGCAATGATAAGCCTTGACTGATAGCAGTGGATAAGAGAAGAGGGAAGGTGATGTCTCTGCTGACTCTAAAGTTTCCGACCTTTGTGAGTTGTAGAGTGGTGGTGCCACAGCCAGGGCAGGGGATAGATGAGGTAAAAGGTGTTTGGTAGTGAAGACAGAGTTCAACTTTGTACGTATTGAGTTTTTGAGGCTTGTTGAAACACCCAGGGCAAGTTGTTTAGCAGGCAATTGAATTTAAGGTTCTGGAGGAAATAGTTCTAGTCATAGAATACTGTTTCTAGAAGATAAGAGATAAAGGAAATAGAGAAGGAGAGATGTAGATAGAATTAATAACTCTAGAAATGGGCAAAGAAATGGTTTCCCTTGAGAAACATAATAAGGAGGGAGCAGAATGTTGAGAGACTTTTTTAAAAAATGATTTTACAAGTATGAGGAGGATAAGGATGGGTTAGGAGCAAAGTGAAGGCTTGGAATGTTCACATGGAAACCAGGAAGGCCAGGCCTTCTAGCCAGTACCATTCACTGACGCTTTAGTAGTCTCTGCTGCTTGGACACAGGTGAGTTTAGAGAGCTTAAATGTGTATTGGTTTTACAATGTACTGTGTGTGTGTTAGCACTGCTCAGCATCTTGAACAAGCATAGACGGCAGACTCTGGACGGACCCAAGCTTACAGAATTGAAGAAATGGAAGCATTTGGAGAAACGTTATCAGCTTTATACTGGATGGAGAGAAAAAGTGATTGGAGAGTGGGAGATGAACTTGGGGAAAAGAAAGATGCTGAAGTCATTGTATAGTCATGAGGAAGTCCCTGGACATAAGAATGTTGAGGTAGAGTTCTAGTGAATGCAGTTGGAGCTAAGGATATTAAGAAATTATGTGCTCTGTTTCTTTTGCTTATTTTGCATGCTTCGTGGCCTCCTGGAAAATGACAAAGATCGAAGTGAATAACCAGTAACCAATTGTTGTTGAGTCGATTCAACTTCTGGAGACCCCGTATTTGTCAGAGTAGAACTGTGTTCCATAGGGTTTTGAGTGGCTGGTTTTTTGGAACTAAAGTCTTAGATGAGCCATTTGTATGTTTTATATTTCTCTAAGTGTTTGCATTTCAAATGTGAGTGTAACAACTAATAAATATTTTGTCCATAGTTAGAATTAAACTTTTTGTCACCCTGAGATTCATTTACTTCAAAAAAAAGCTTACATATGGAAACACCATTAGCCTTTTTCCAGCCAATAGTATTCTTTGACCTTTTTTTTTTTTTTTTGGCTATTCATTTCCAAGGGTAGTTTAAATATAAATTCCTGCTATGACATTGTGAAATAAAAACAGTCATTACTTCAATTAATTTAGATTGAGAAAGGTTTATTTCCTGTGAGGAGTAGGTGGCCTCCAGGGCCAAATAGTGAGGGAAGAGTGGTATTCATTCTACTGAGCAGGCATCTGTAATGAAGGAAGAACAGTCAAACAGATGCAAAACCATTAGCCGTTTAGTTACTTTAATGGCTTCCTGGGTCCCTTCACCCTCCAAATAATGTAGCAGTTCTGAGAACATTTCTCCTGGTGGCTCTATGTTTGACTTTCTACTTCTTCACTCTCATTTCCAAATCTGGTTCTTGACACTGGAAGAGTCAGAGGGAAGGAGTAGGAATGCCAGATGCATGATGTGTTCTGGTATGTCCCTGCCAATAGGTTTATTAATCCTAGGGTAGATTCTTAGTTATCATGGTGCTGATGAATTCCTTGACCTAAGAAGATCACCATGGAACCCTTGTACTGTGACTTTGTGGTCCAACAAAATTGTACTAAAAACACTGTAACATAGATCATTTTTAGAGGTGTATTTCTTCAATTATTATCCTCCTTGACCTAAAGAGAATTTGATTGCTTCTGGTACATTCCAAAAATGTTCTCGTGTGTAGGTTAAAAATCTGTTGTCTGTTAGTCATTTTAACATTGACACATAGTAATAAACTTAAGAGTGTTGCTGATACTAAATCAACTTAAATAGTTTTCCTGGAAAGGTGCTATTAATTTTTCCTTGTGTAGATGACTTTTTTAAAAAAAAAAATCATTTTGGTGAACTCTTCTGTTGATACTGTCATTTGTATGTGATGGAGTAGGAATTGTTTCTATGGATGTCAGGCTTAATTCTCAACTACATGTTATTCTTCACTTCTCAAATACAGCTGTAAGTCTCCAGGTGTCTGGTACCAATATTTAAAACAGATTACACAGGCAAAACAGTCCGTGCATTCACTGGCAAGCATAATATTATCTGAGAAGGATCTTCTAAATACACAGCTGCACTGAGTCATCTCAGACAGCTATCAGGACTCTTGATATGTATCTGACAACTCCTCTTTCATAAATTCTGATGTGCACTTAGATCAGTCAGTTTGAGCATGGTGTTTTGTGACCATGGCTGTGGTTGCAATTCCTGGTTTGGTCATTTACTATAGCACCAAACCCAAACCAGATGCTGTCGAGTCAGTTCTGACTCATGACAACCACGTGTGCATCAGAGTAGAACTATGCTGTTAAAACAAAAATCATATTAAACCAGTAATAGAAATTGAAGTTTATTTAATATACGATTTGTGAATCAGAGTAACATTTCGACTAAGGAGTCAAAAATATTCCAAAGGTTAAAGAACTTCCATAGATTCTTATACCCTATGTTACCGACATTGCCATGGAAACAGGGCCAGAACAGAGTTTATATAATAACAGTTTACCCTAAAACACAGCTTCTAGTCTGACCTGGGAGTTTGTTTCTCAAAACTAATTTCACATAGATAATTCTTCAAAAGAGCGCAGTACCTGAGGCAAAACGGTCTTACTGTGCTGTTGTTTGACTTAAAGGAGACTTTAGGAAACCAGTTTTCTCAAGGCTCAAGATCAAAAGATCTCAGAGCATCAACCTGGGTGAGTCACCCCAACTCGATGGATTCCAGGAGAATTAAACTCCGTTCATCAGTGCTCCATAGGGTTTTCAGTGGCTGATTTTTTGGAAGTAGATTACCAAGCCTTTCTCCCAAGGTACTTCTGGGTAGACTCGAACCTCCAACCTTTTAGTAGCAGCCAAGCACGTTAACTGTTTGCACCACGCAGGGATAGCACAGAGATGGTAGATTACACCTAAGTCCTTTCCCACTGGTAAGCCAGATGGGGAGACAGTCACAAACAGGCATGAGGGAACGAGTACATGGTGGATGCCTCATTCCTAGATCCATAGCTCCCAGGGATGCATGTCTTCTGGGAAGCTCCAGAGCATCATCTTCCTGTATACAGAGCAAAAGTGTTCAAATGAGAAGGAAATAATCACCTTTCTTCTGAACAGTTAAGGTTATCTACTTTGGCAGAGGGACTGTGACTAAGCCTTTTGTTCTATTAAATAACACTTCTGTATAACTGATTGCAATTTTAAGAACTGAGGTGTTTTGGGGAGAGGGTGAGGACCTTGTTGTTAGGGCCATCGAGTCAGTTCAGACTCAGTGACCCTGTGAGGACTGCCCAGTCCTGCACCATCCTCACAATCGTTGTTATACTTGAACCCATTGTTTCAGCCACTGTGTCAGTCTATCTTGTTGAGGGCCTTTCTCTTTTTTGCTGACCCTCTACTTTACCAAGCATGATGTCCTTAGTTCCATCCTGAGTAACTTTGTTGTTTTTACTATCTTTGTGTTCTCCAGGAATATTAATGGGAGGCTACAGATATTAAAGGACAGAAACATATGCCTTCAGTAGCTGCTTCAGGATAGAGGGGGTGGGAATGGCAGGGTCTTGATCTCCTTCCTGCAGCAAATTCCAGCCAGCACTGTAATGTGCCACCTACACAAGAGTGGTGTCATCTGGTCTGAGGCCACCAAGGCTCTCAGACTTGTGTTCTACTTTAAGTTAGAGAGTGGGTGGCATTGCTTGGAGAAGAGAAAACAGATTCTTATAAGAATAGACTTTAAAAATATAGTTCAGGTTTAGTCTTTTCAGAAATTGATCCCAGCCAGTCATAAATCACGTAGGAGCCTCAGGAAATGATGACCATTCATCTTAGTCTAAACTCCTTTGGAGGAGAGGTCATGTTTAACTATTTCATAATGCATAGCATATGTTTGCAGGGTTGTATAATTTATTCTGTATTTTAGAACTATTTAAAATACTTTACCCCCTTCCCATCCTGCCGACAAATGCCCCACAGAATAAGGAGGACAAAGAGAGTTGGCTGCTGGAGAAAAATGGTGCACGCACAGCTGTTGCTTAATGAATTGCATTGAATATATTATTTAATATAAAAGAAAAGGCTAGCAGAAACATACATAGTTGAGCATTTTCACCAATGCGAGCCAACACAAATAGGCTATGACAAATGGCCTATTTAATATTATCATATTAATACCAACTAACCTATGCACCACACTTGATGGTTTATAAAGCATTTTTCTCAGCTGTTATTTGCATCAAATACAATAAAGGAAGACAAAACTCCATGATCTGAAATGGATTCTTAACTTTGTTGTTGCAAATGACACTCGTCCTGCTAGCTCTTGAGCAAGATCAGCTCTTCCTCTTACCTTTTGCCTAGGTCCCTGTACCTCTGACTTAAGAGTAGCAGGTAGTATCCCCTCTCCCCTTGCCCCCAGTGATTTGTACATTTGCCACCTGTCTGAGGGGCATGCATCTTCATTGCACGCATATGATGAAGTTCCCCTCAAAGGCTCTGCTTTCTCCCTGGGTTACCCCAAGGTCTGTGTAGTGACCCTTTCTTGGCCGCTGCAGAGGTTTTCTGATCTGCTGTGGTGTGTAGCAGGAGGGATACATTCTTTCAAGGACTGGGGAACATTTAATGGTGGTAAAATTACTGGCAGAGTTTGAATAAAGACTGCTTTCAAACTGGGGACATGGCTTTTCCCTTGATTGTCTTTGATATGGAGTGAGTCATCTTCAGCTGGTAGATGGTGAGAATGTTAAAGTCTTTGTTTGTTTTTTCCGGATGCTCAGCAGTTCTTGCAACTGGTCAGCCACTCCTCAGTGACCAAGGCTGGTTCAGAGGGGAGCTGGGTGGGGGCTCCAGACCAAGAGCGGAATTGTCTCTGCCGTTCACTCTTCACGTCCTGGGGAATTTTTATTTTTAATCAAGCCAACTTACGTTTCCTGGAGATATTAAAGTGTCCATATTTTACATTGTTAATCACAACTTCTGCCCACAGAAATTATCTGCTGTATTATCCCCAGTAGACAAGACACTACCTTAAATGTCTTTGTTTTCCACTTTTTGTGGAGATGCTTATGTTAGCGCTGTTCCCACACCCACTACTGTTTCCATATTTCTTTCCACAAATAAGTAGGCATTTCTGGAACTATTATATTGGCAAACTACATTATTCCCCAAATTCTAAAACATGTCAAGGAAGCTACCTTACATACTCTTGAGGTTTTTTGTTGATTTGGATACCTGCTTATATGCTCATTTTAGGCAAAAGGTTTAATGCTTTTTTTTTTTTTTTTGCTATGAGTCAAAAGATTCTAGATGATAAATACATGATTAAAGGCAAATAAGAAAAAGCTTACATGCAGTCATGATGATGTACACAACACACAAGTGGGGAAAAGTCTGGGAATATTCAGAACAGCAACTTGGTCCAACAAACACAAAGGGTTACCTGCCAAGTCCCCGTCTCTGCGCTCAAAACGGTGTCTTAGTCATCTAGTGCTGCTGTAACAGAAATACCACAAGTGGATGGCTTTAACAAAGAGAAATTTATTTCTTCACAGTAAAGTAGGCTAAAAGTCCAAATTTAGGGTGTCAGCTCCAGGAGAACGCTTTCTTTCTCTGTCGGCCTTCTCATCAGTCTTCCCTCGGACTAGGAGCTTCTCTGTGCAGGGACCCTGGGTCCACAAGACACAGTCCGTTCCCAGCACTGCTTTCCTGGTGGTATGAGGTTCTCCTGTCTCTCTGCTGGCTTCTCTCTTTTATATCCAGAGATTGCCTCAAGACACAATCCAATCTTGTGGATTGAGTCCTGTCTCACTAATACAACTGCCACACATCCTCCCTCATTAACATCATAGAGGCAGGGTTTACAACGTATAGGAAAATCACACAATACCAGGAATCATGGCCCAGCCAAATTGATACACACATTTTTGGAGGAACATAATTCAATCCATGACACAGGGATATCCCCAAAACATGGCAATTGCATCTTTGAACAATATGAAACCTCTCTCAGAAGTCGTCTTTTTCAAACACTTATTTTAAAGTCAATAGTCAAATAAAATTTTAACTCTTTTTTTAATCATTAGAAGCACTTTTTTTTTTTTTTTTTTTTTTAAACAAATGTTTTAAATCATCTCTTTACCAGGAGCTAGGGTCAGTATGAGTCAGAATCGACTCAACAGCAACAAGTGTGGTTTGGTTTATTATTTTGCTAGTTCATTACAGTGTGACAAACTTTGGAAAGTTTTATGATTGGATTATTTGTTTTGTTGGAAAGTGTACTAGCTTACTTAGCATCTAGAAGCTTTGTTGTTGTTAGGTGTCATCAACTTGGTTCTGACTCATAGCAACCCTGTGTACAACAGAACGAAACACAGCCCGATCCTGTGTGATGCTCACAATCATTGTTATGCTTGAGCCCATTGTTGCAGCCAGTGTGCCAGTCCATCTCATTGAGGGTTGTCTTAGTCATCTAGTGCTGCTGCAACAGAAATACCACAAGTGGATGGCTTTAACAGAGAGAAATTTATTTTCTCACAGTCTAGTAGGCTGCAAGTCCAAATTCAGGGCATCAGCTCCAGGAGAAGTCTTTCTCTCTCTGTCGGCTCTGGAGGAAGGTCCTTGTAATGCATCAGTCTTCCCTTGGTGTGGGAGTATCTCAGCACAGGAACCTCAGGTCAAAAGAACACACTCTGGTCCCGGCACTGCTTTCTTGGTGGTATGAGGTTCCCATGTCTCTCTGCTCACTTCTCTCTTTTATATCTCAAAAGAGATCGGCTTAAGACACTGTCTAATCTTGTAGACCCATCAATATAACTGCCACTAATCCATCTTATTACATCATAGTGACAGCATTTACAACACCTAGGGAAATCAGATCAGATGATAAAATGGTAGACAGTCATGCAATACTGGGAATCATGACCTAGCCAAGTTGACAGATATTTTGGGGGGACACAATTCAATCCATGACAAGGATCTTCCTCTTTTTCGCTGTTCCTCTACCAAGCATGATATCCTTCTCCAGGGACTGATCCCTGCTGATAACATGTCCAAAGTATGTGAGATGTAGTCTCGCTGTCCTTGCTTCTGAGGAGAGTTCTGTTTGTACTTCTTCCACGACAGATTAAGCTTTAGAAAGCTTAATATAAAGAATATGATTTAGAACTTAAGCAAGTGAATGGCTTTTGTCCATTTGTTATTTTAGGGCTATAGATTGAAAATTTTTTTATATTTCATGTCTAAATTTACCCTTAAAGCCAAAAAACACACCCACTAAATTAAGGGCAAGGCTTATAAAGTTAATGGCATAACAATATCTCCTTTCTCTAAATGTTATGCTTTGGAACACATCATTTGACTTACATTACATGATTTTATGTATAAAAGTGGTATTGAAATAGGATTTTGTATTTTTTTTCTAAGTCTTTGCTTTTTGCTCTATAATCCCTTAAGAATATCTTTTAAAATAATTCACTATACTTTCTCTCTTCATGGAGCATCATATTGTCATAGCTACTTGCGTATAAGTGTTGAATGTTGATGAGTTCATTTCCATCCACAGGCATGTTGATTGTATCTAACTTCATGTGTAATGTTTCATGAGTGCACCCTCAGTACTTGGACTTCCATGCATACTGAGGTAGCTGTAGACTAATGGACAGTGAGCAGGGCAGGGCTTTTCCCTTAAGGAGTTTGATGCAGTAGAAGAGATAGAAGAGTTGTAAATGTGTGGACGCACCCGCGGAGAACAGGCACCGGCATATTAGATGCATGATAAACTCCCATTAAGTGCTCTAAAAAACATGGAGACTTTGGCACTGGTGTCTTACTCCCAACTTCCCATCTCTCTAATAAGATAATTTAAAAGATATAAAAATAGGGGAAAACCTATACTAACAAGGCAAATGAGTGTCATGATTATAATGATAGCTGTCATTTATTGCATGCTTACTATTGTCCGGACGCTCACACTCTTCTAAGTGCCTTACATGTATTATATCTGTTAATCCTAAAAATACAAAAACAAAGCAATCTTGGGTTAGGTACTGTATTATCCTCATGTAACTGATGAAGGCCTAGGTAGGTAAAGCAACCAGCCCATGTTTACATAACTTGTAAGTTGCTGTGAGGTGCTGTCGAGTCGATTCCAACTCATAGTGACCCTATGTACAACAGAAGGAAACACTGCCTGGTCCTGAGCTGTACTCACAATCGTTATACTTGAGCCCGTTGTTGGCAGCCACTGTGTCAGTTCATTTTGTCGAGGGTCTTCTTCTTTTTCGCTGACCCTCTCCTAAGCATGATGTCCTTCTCCAGGGACTGGTCCCTCCTGATAACACGTCTGACGTATGTGTGACAAAGTCTCACCATCCTTGCTTCTAAGGAGCATTCTGGCTGTACTTCTTCCAAGACGGATTTGTTCATTCTTCTGGCAGTCCGTGGTATATTCAATATTCTTCGCCAACAGTCTAATTCAAACCCAGTTTGTATGATTTCTGAGTCCACTCTCCCAACTGTTGCTCTAGCCATGCAAAAATAAAGGACTGTCTGCTAGATGTAATGTCCATGTGACCATATGGAGGGAGAAATGAGAACCACCTTACTTCCCAGGACCCTGAGATGCTCTCAGGAGGTGGAGCTGTAACTTGAAAAGACCCAGCGGACTCCGCCTTCTTGTATCTGTTTGGAGAGGCAAGACCAGACTGTAGGAGAGGAAAAGAGATTACCGCTTGAAATCTTTTCTGGAACTGGAAATGAGAAACATTGGAATGCAGCATTACAAGGGTCATGTGGCTCAGACAGAAGCTGCAAAAACACCTGGGCATCAGGCCCACTCCCCGATAATCTGCTGGGATTAAGGATGGCACAGACCTGTCCTTATACCTAGTGGGCAGACACAGCCAACAAGGCTACATACCCTTAACAGAAGGGGAAAACCCATGAGGAGCCCATTTCCCTTGAAAGCCCTGTCTATGGCTCTGACTCCCTCTCGCTCCTGAGCATTGCTGTGTAAATTTGCATGTGGCTGTAATATTAAAACCAAAAACCAAACTCACTGCCATCGAGTCGATTCCAACCCATAGTGACTCTATAGGACAGAATGGAACTGCCCCGTAGTGTTTCCAAGGCTTTAAATCTTTGCGGAAACAGACTGCCACATCCTTTCCTGTGGAGCAGTTGGTGGGTTCAAACCACCAAGCTTTCACCTAGTGGCTGAGCAATTACCCACTGTGCTAACGGGGCTTCTTTCCTGGTATTAGAGAGGCATTTTAATGGCAGTCAGCTGGCGATTAAAGATACTGAAGGAGATTGTACCTGCCCTGCTTATGAACACTGGATCTGGGTTGGCTCCTACTGGTCCAAGGAGTAAGCAGGAAAAAATGAAACATAGGCCTATGAAAGATTTTGTAGCATAACACAAGGAAAATAACATAACGCTTAAAATGCAAAGGATCAGCCTACTTTTGACAAAATTATTAAGATAAGTACAATTTAGAAAGTAATTTTTAGAGAGCATGTGCTTTGTGTCTTAAAATTCAAGGAAGCATGGGCTTTAAAGTGAGAGTGAATGGTGAGATACGGCAAAGCGTGATGAAGGGGGAACTGGCTGAGAAGCTAGGGAGAAAAACAGATGGAGACGCAGACTCTGGAGGTAGATTGCAGGTGTGAGTCCTGACTGTACCACCTCTAGCTCCACAACCTTAGGCACATCCCTTACCTTCTTGGTACTTCCGTTCCCTTAGCTGTAAAATGAAGATAATAACAATAGCTACCTGTATGATTTTCCTAAGGCTGCTGTAGCAAAGGACCACAAACCAAAAAAACCAAACACTAAACCGGTTGCTGTCGAGCCAATTCTGACTCATAGCAACCCTGTAAGACAGAATAGAACTGCCTCAGTAGGGTTTCCAAAGAGCAGCTGGTGGATTCGAACTGCTGACCTTTTGGTTAGCAGCTGTAGCTCTTAACCACTGCGCCACCACAAACTGGGAGGCTTAAAACGATAGAAACTTATTCTGTCACAGATCTGGAGTCTAGAAATGTGAATTCACAGTAGCCCAGGGCTATGCTCTGTCTCTAGAGTCTCCAGAAAAGATCTTCCTTGTCTCTTTCAGCTTCTGGTAGCCCCTGGCGTTCCTTGTTTTTGTGGCAGCATACCTCCAGTCTTGACCTCTGTCTGCACATAGCTGTCTTTCCTCTGTGTCTGTCTGTCTGTCTTTTCTCCTCTTTTCTAAGGACACTAGTCATATTGGATTAGGACCCACCCTGCTCTGGTGTGACCTCATTTTAATTTAACTAATTCCATCTGCAAAAACCCTATTTCCAAATAAGATCACATTCACAAGTACCTAAAGGTTAGGACTTGAGAAAATACCATTTTAGGGGACACAAATCAGCCCATAACAGTACCTACTGTGGTTACTAATGAGAATTTAAAATGCAATAGCAGAATTAAAGCTTGTATTAAAAATAATAGGCTGTAAATTGTTATAGAAGCAGACTGCCACATATTTCTCCTGCAGAGCAGCTGGTGGATTTGAACTGCTGACCTTGCAGCTGAGCGCTTTAACCACTGTACCACTAGGTCTCCTAAAAATGTTGAGTTTATTTATTGAAATGTGAAATTCTCAGCAATTTAAAAGGGAAAAGCCACTTAAAACATATTTCCTTGAGACCTTGATAACTATTTTGAATATATGCTTAGGAAAAATAAAGAATACAAGCCAAACTTAATAGTGACTACGTTCTGGTCACTGAATTGTGGATTTTTTTTTTCTTTTTCATCAGCATTTTCCCTGGTTGGTTAGTGAACCTGTATTATTTTGAATAAAAATATAAAATATTTCAAATATGCTTATAGATTTAAATAAGCGTAGATTTAGTTTTTTATTACTAATTTTGAATAATATCACCTCTTAGGAAATTTAATCTTACTTTATTTTGATCTTCAGTATGAAAGGTCCATTTTTAACCAACATCATAAGAAATGATTAATCCCAATGATGGAAACCTTCTCAAACATAGCAACAATTGTGAGAATGGCGCAGGACCGGGCAGTGTTTCGTTCTGTTGTACATAGGGTCACTATAAGTCAGAACTGACTCGACGGCACCTAACAAGTAGCTCTGTAAGTTACAAAGATGTGAGAGACATGGTTTTTACTGTCTAGTAGAGGATGCCAATAGCTGATCATAGCTATTTAATGCCTAGGGCAGAGATGGCAGGTAAATTTCATCTTTATTCCAGTTCCGATTGGTAGGCAGTGGCTGCCTAGAGTGATGTATTAAGACAGATTGTGGGGCCGTTCCTGGATTTAGCTTAAAGTGCACTGATAATTTAATAATGTCTCCTCTGGGCACAAGAGTGGAACACTGTGGCACTTGTATGCCATAGTTGGCCTAGTTACGGAATAAAAGTGATCTTATTTTTACAGATGAGCCTGGCCCACTTACCTGACTGAGAAGAGCTCTGATGGATGGGTCAGTGACATACAAGGTCAGCATAAAGTACTGGGGGATTCCAGAGAGGAGAGCAGTTACTGCTGGCTGAGACTTCTGTGAAACCAAGCCATTTCATGGATTCTATAAGAATGGTTTACATTTCTGAGAGAAAATATACAGTTTATTGAAATATGTCTTCCAGATTTTAGCCTTAGGGACCAAATAAATCTAAGTCAGTCTTCATGTATGATTCATATTGTTGTTGTTGTAAGATGCCATTAAATCAGTTCCAACTCATAGCAACCCTGTGTACAAAAGAACAAAACACAGCCCAGTCCTGCCCCATCCTCATGATTGTTGTTATGCTTGAGCCCGTTGTTGCAGCCACTGTGTCAGTCCATCTCATTGAAGGTCTTCCTCTTTTTTGCTGACCCTCTACTTTACAAAGCATGATGTTCTTATCCAGGGACTGGTCCCTCCTGATAACATGCCCAAAGTATGTCTGACAAATCTCTCCATCCTCGCTTCTAAGGAGCATTCTGGCTGTACTTCTTCCAAGACAGATTTGTTAGTTATTTTGGCAGTCCATAGTGTATTCAGTATTCTTCACCAACCCCATAATTCAAAGGCATCAGTTTTTCTTGGTATTCTTATTCATTGCCTGGCTTTCGTATGCATATGAGGCAATTGAAAACACCATGGCTGGGGTCAGGCGCACCTTAGTCTTCAGAGTAACATCTTTGCTTTTTAACACTTTAAAGAGGTCTTTTGCAGCACATTTGCCCAGTGTAGTGCATGGTTTGCTTTCTTGGCTGCTGCTTCCATAGGTGTTGATTGTAGAGCCAAGTAAAATGAAATCCTTGACAATTTACAATATTTTCTCCATTTGTCATGATGTTGCTTATTGTTCCAGTTGTGAGGATTTTTGTTTTCTTTATGTTGAGGTGTAATCCATACTGAAGGCTGTAGTCTTATGTCTTCATCAGTAAGTGCTTCAAGTCCTCCTCAGTTTCAGCAAGCAAGGTTGTGTCATGTGCATAACACAGGTTGTTAATGAGTCTTCCTCCAATCCTGATACCCCATTCTTCATATAGTCCAGCTTCTCGGATTATTTGCTCAGCATAGAGATTGAATAGGTATGGTCAAAGGATACAACTCTGATGAACACCTTTCCTGACTTTAAACCATGCAATATCCGCTTGTTCTGAAGGAACAACTGCCTTTTGATCTGTGTACCGGTTCCTCGTTAGCACAATTAAGTGTTCTGGATAACACTGCGAAGAATGTTATCCATAATTTGTTATGATCCACACAGTTGAATGCCTTTGCACAGTCAATAAAACACAGGTAAACATCTTTCTGGTATGCTCTGCTTTCAGCCAGGAGCAATCTGACATGAGCAGTGATACCCTTGTTCCACGTCCTCTTGTGAATCCAGCTTGAATTTCTGGCAGTTCCCTGTTGATGTACTGCTGTAGCCACTTTTGAATGATCTTCAGCAAAATTTTACTTGTGTGTGGTATTAATGATATTGTTCAATAATTTCCACATTCTGGTGGATCACCTTTCTTTAGAATAGGCATAAATATGGATCTCTTCCAGTCGGTTGTCCAGGTAGCTGTCTTCCAGATTTCTTGGTATAGACAAGTGAGTGCTCTATCCTTTTGTTGAAACATCTCAACTGGTATTTGGTCAGTTCCTGGAGACTTGTTTTTCACCAATACTTTCAGTGCAGCGTGGACCTCTGCCTTCCGTACCATCAGTTCTTGATCATATGCTACCTCCGGAAATAGCTGAATGTCCACCAATTCTTTTTGGTACAGTGACTGTATGTATTTTTTCCATCTTCTTTTGATGCTTTCTGCGTCATTTAATGTTTTCTGCGTGGAATCCTTCAGTATTGCAACTCGATGCTTGAATTTTTTCTTCAGTTCTTTCAGCTTGAGAAATGCCAAGCATGTTCTTCCCTTTTGGTTTTCTATCTCCAGATCTTTGCATGTGCCATTATAATACTTTACTTTGTCTTATCGAGCTGCTCTTTGAAATCTTCTGTTTAGTTCTTTTACTTCATCATTTCTTCTATTTGCTTTTTAGCTATTTGAGATTCAAGACTAATTTTCAGAGTCTCTTCTGACATCCATTTTGGTCTTTTCTCTTTCCTGTCTTTAATGACCTCTTGCTTTCTTCATGTGTGATGTCCTTGATGTCATTCCACAGCTAGTCTGGCCTTTGGTCATTAGTATTCAGTGTCAAATCTGTTCTTGAGATGATCTCTAAATTCAGGTGGGATATACTCAAGGTCGTACTTTCACTCTTGTGGACTTTTTCTAATTTTCTTCAGCTTCGACTTGAACTTGCATATGAGCAACTGCTGGTCTGTTTAACAGTCACCCCTAGCCTTGTTCTGACTGATGATACTGTGCTTTTCAATCGTCTCTTTCCACAGACGTAGTTGATTTGATTCCTACGTATTCCATCTGGCGAGGTCCATGTGTATCGTCACCATTTATGTTGTTGATAAACAGTATTTGCAATGAAGTAGTTGTTAGTCTTGTAAAATTTTATCATGCAATCCTCTGGCATCATTTCTGTCACCAAGGCCGTATTTTCCAACAACTGATCCTTCTTTGTTTCCAACTTTTGCGTTCCAATCACCAGTAATTATCAGTGCATCTTGATTACATGTTGATCAATTTCAGATTGCAGAAGTTGGTGAAAATCTTCAGTTTCTTCGTCTTTGGCCTTAGTGGTTGGTGTGTAAATTTGAATAATAGTCATCTTCCTTGTAGGCATGTGGATATTATCCTATCACTGACAGCCTTGTACTTCAGCATAGATCTTGAAATGTTCTTTTTGACGACAAATGCAACGCCATTCCTGATGGTCTGATTCAGAATGGCCAGTAACAGTCCGTTTCAGCTCACTAATGCCTAAGATTTCGATGTTTATGCATGCCATTTCATTTTTGGTGATTTCCAGTTTTCCTAGATTCATACTTCGTACATTCCACGTTCCTATTATTAATGGATGATTGCAGCTGTTTCTTCTCATTTTGAGTCATACCATATCAGCACATGAAGGTCCTAAAAGCTTGACTCCGTCCACGTCATTAATGTCGACTCTTCTCTGAGGAGGCAGCTCTTCCCCAGTTGCCTTTTGAATGCCTTACAATCTGAGGGGCTCGTCTTCTGGCACTATATCAGACAGTGTTCCACTGCTATTCATAAGGTTTTCACTGGTTATTTCTTTTCAGAAGTAGATTGCCATGTCCTTCTTCCTAGTCTGTCTTAGTCTGGAAGCTCAGTTGAAACCTGTCCACCATGAGTGACCCTACTGGTATTTGAATACCCATGGCATAGCTTCCAGCGTCACAGCAACATGCAACCCCCCACAGTATGACAAACTGACAGAAGCGTGGGGGATTATGTCTGTTAGGAGGTAAGATATTAAAGGTGGCAGAATGATTGAGAGATGAAGATAGAAAGGGAGAGGGAGTAAGGACTTGTCTCTTCCATGACATACTTTAGTATTTCATGGTGATCATGTGATGCCATGACATTCCCCTTGATGTCTATGGCCCATATATGTTTTCTCATCTATAAGCAGTCTCTGAAATATGTTCATTGAAATGAACTCTTTAGATTCTTTTGGCATTTAAGTCATAATTCAGGAAGTTATTTGGTCCTGGCTAGTGAATTTCCTAGCTGTCGAGACCATTGAAGATCAGTGATTATTTATCTCTGGAAGACTGTAATTTTTGTATTGTTATTCTATTCTCTGCAATCCACTTACCCACTGTATGTGTGTGTATGTTTAAACTTACTCCTGTGCTATTCCTCCTCTCTTACTCATTCCCTTTTACTTACAAGTAGAATTTCTTCGTTTCTTAGAAGAGCTCTTAACTTCAGCCTTAGTCGATGTATTTGAACTTCTTACCACTAAAAATGGAGAAAATATTGAAGTTGTCAAGGATTTCATTTTACTTGGATCCACAGTCAACACCCATGGAAGCAGCAGTCAAGAAATCAAACGACAGAATTGCATTGGGCAAATCTGCTGCAAAAGATCCCTTTAAAGTGTTAAAAAGCAAAGATGTCACCTTGAGGACTAAGGCGTGCCTGACCCCAGCAATGGCATTTTCAGTCACTTCGTATGCATGTAAAAGCTGGACAGTGAATAAGGGAGACTAAAGAAGAATTGATGCCTTTGAATTAAGGTGTTGGAAAAGAAGATTGAGTATGCCATGGACTACCAAAAGAACAAACAAATCTGTCTTTGAAGGACTATAGCCAGAATGCGCCTTAGGAGTGAGGATGGTGAGACGTTGTTTCACGTAGTTTGGACATGTTATCAGTAAGGACCAGTCCCTGGAGAAGAACATCATGCTTGGTAGAGGTCAGCAAAAAAGTGGAAGACCCTCAACGAGATGGATTGACACAATGGCTACAACAATGGGTTCAAACATAGCAATGATTGTGAGGATGGCACAGGATCAGGGAGTGTTTTGTTCTGTTGTACACAAGGTTGGTATCAGTAGGAACCGACTTGATAGCACCTAACAACAGCAACCAGTAAGACAGAGATTTAGGGCTGGATAGATAAATTTTTATGTTGACTGTTTAGAATAATCTATGTGTTTTCCATTCCTCTTGATGTTGAATCATGGTATTTCAGGATTTGAAGGGAACTTAACAACCAACCACCTTCCTGATTTCTGCACCACATTTCTGACATGTTTCTTTTCAGCATATGTTTGAAACACAACCAGAGTTAGAGATTTCGTTCCAACCCAAGGCAGCCCATTGTTGCTTTGGAACAGCTTTGACCCTTAAGTATTAATTATAATGGTCATAATTCTATTTCTTGGGAGTCATGTAAATAAATTGTCAGCTACCTCTTTGTCTTAGTCATCTCGTGCTGCTATAACAGAAATACCACAAGTGATCGCTTTAACAAAGAGAAATTTATTTCCTCACAGTAAAGTAGGCTAAAAGTCCAAATTCAGGGCATCAGCTCCCGGGGAAGGCTTTCTCTCTCTGTTGGCCTTCTCATCAATCTTCCCCTGGACTAGGAGCTTCTCCGTGCAGGGACCCCAGGTCCAAAGTGTATGCTCTGTTCCCGGCACTGCTTTCTTGGTTTGAGGTCCCCCCTCTCTGCTCGCTTCCCTTTCCTTTTTATCTCTTGTAAGATAAAAGGTGGTGCAGGCCATACCCCAGGGAAACTCCTTTTACATTGGATCAGAGATGTGACCTTTGTAAGGGTGTTACAGTGCCACCCTAACCCTCTTTAACGTAAAATTAAAATCACAAATCATAAAATGGAGGACAACCACACAATACTGGGAATCATGGCCCAGCCAAATTGATGCACACATTTCTGGGGGGACATAATTCAATCCATGGCATTCTTCAACAAGAAATGCCTTCAGATACTGAAAGAATTTAAGTCTCCTCTTTTAAGTATCCCTAGTTCCTTCTATTCTTTCTCTTCAGTCATCAAATCCCTTTTTATTAGTCATTTTTTAAATACTTCTTCAAAATGGATCCCAGTAATTCAGGGATCATCTTGTTCTGGCATCTCTTTTCAATTGATTAATGAAGCCTAGAATTAAGTTTTTTGGGGGTGTGTGGGGGGCAGTATCTATTACATTTTTCACTTTTTGAGGGTACTTTTGATTGAAATCCCAAAATATTTTTAAGAACTGACTCATATTTATTCCTTTGAAAGTTTATCTTGTCAGATTATACTCAATCACTTCATCCTAAATTTGCCATTCCTTGTGGCTTTGTGTCATTGGCACCCAAGATAGTGACAGCTGTGTTAAGTAGGCTAGAGCTGAGGACAGAATTCATCAGCCTTCTTGCAAACTCCCTAGATGAGCACTTAGGTCTGTATTAGTGCTCTTTTGTTGTTCTGAATTTTTAGGTAATTGATGGTTTGGGAAAGCATATCTGGAAACCATTTTTTTTTTTTTAATTCAATTGTATTTTGCATTTAAATGATACATCCTCCAAAAAACCTGTTTTTAAGTCTAATTAAATTATGTTAGCGTATGACCAGTAATGATGAAAATACAGAGAATATAGAAAGCTCTTAACTTCTTAAGAACATTAAGTCATATTTTTGTTTTTCGTTTAAACCTCATTTTTTTTTGTACCAGTTTGAATAGTGATGTAAAAAATACTTATTTTTGAAGCTTTTTCTTATGTTCCAGAATACTCTAGTCATACTTAGTAGACTAAGTGCTTGAAAGTGTAGGCTTTGGAGCAAGTCTACCTGGGTTGAATCTCAGCTCCTACTGAAGTGACCTTGAGCAAGTAAATTAATCTTTCTAAGTCTCGGTCTGCCTGTCTGTAACATGTAAATTAAAATAATGGCTATCTCTTGGGCTTATTGTTAGGAGAAAATGAGTATAAAGCACCTAGCAATAAACAGTAAGCTTTCGATAAAGGTTATCTTTCATTAGTATTATTTTTTAAATGTTACAGAGTCATTCTAGCTTTTCATAAGATAAAATCAGTTTAACTATAAGTTTGTCAGTATGTTTTTAAATGGATTGGCATTATATCTTATATGTCATTTAAATTGTGACCCACAATGCAAGTTTTAGTTTCTTTTCTAGGAGAATTTACATACTATGAGAAGAGCTGAGTATTTAAAGTATTCTTTGCTTTTGTTTATTTATCTTTTGAGTCCCTGGGTGGTGCAAATGGTTAACATGCTCCACTGCTAACCAAAAGGTTGGAGGTCTGAGTCCACCCAGAGGCTCCTCTGAAGAAAGGCCTGGAGATCTACTTCCAAAATATCAGCCACTTGAAAACTGACTCATAGCGACCCTATAGGACAGAGTAGAACTGCCCCACAGGGTTTCCAAGGAGCAGCTGGTGGATTCGAACTGCCAACCTTTTGGTTAGCAGCTATTGTTCTTAATCACTACACTACTAGGGCTCCAAACACCAAACCCATTGCTGTCGAATACTGAATATATAAAGATATTTAAAAATCAGACACTAGTAGATAATTTGTCATGAATGCTCTGAGTTGACTTTATAGCATCTTTCTTCATGCCATATTCTTATTTAAACTGATTTTTTTTAAAACCATAGAATCCAGACAGGAAATTAAATTTTTATTTATAAGCCTGATAGAAAAGCTGTAGACTAAAAAGCATAGTTGAATCCTTAGAATTGCTCATTTCTAGAAACCCCGCTTATAAGACAGTATCGCAAATTCATCTTGAATGTATGTAAAACATATATAAACAAATTCCTGTGTGGTCATAGAATAAAATTACTACCTGGGGTCTCTGAAAACAATCAACATGGGTTCAGGGGTCAGTTTAATGTTAATGGAGTGCATGTCATTTTTGACATTCATTTACCTGAGGTTTCCATGCTTTCAGGAAAAAAATGGGAGGGATCTTAGAGAACAGATGGGGCTATTCTCTTCTCTCATTTTAAAAATGAAAAATATCAGGGACAGAATCACATAGCTGGTTAACAGTAAATATAGAGCCACTATTTCTACCTGCTTACTGAAAGGTTGCCGGTTCGAACCCACCCAGCAGCTCCACGGTAGAAAGACCTGGCTACCTGCTCCTATAAAGTTTACAGCCTAGAAAACCTTATGGGACAGTTCTGCTCTGTCACATGTGGTCGCTATGAGTTGGAATTGACTTAACGACACACAGCAACAACAACGGTGTACGTACCTTGCACTTCATTATAAAGATTAATCGAAACATTTAGGTTAAATGGCGGTTTCATGTTTATGATCCTGTGCACATATAACTATACAAACATTTTGAACAACAACAAAATGTCCTCATTTAACAGTCTTACAGTGTACAATGTGTACAGTTAAAACTAGTACTTTTAAAACAAAACAAACAAATAATAAAATACAATTGTTTCACACTAGTAAAGAAAATACATGGTATTCAGCATTTTCAGACCCAGAAATCTGTTGGACAAAACTGGATACAGTCCTTGATATATGTACTTACCTCTTATATAATGTATAAAATTAATTTTAATCCATTTTTCAAAAATTCATTCTGGTTCAAGAATAAACCTGTATGATCAAGAAATGACTTGAGTTAGTGTTACAGGTACTATACATCATAAAATATGTTGGTTGGGTGAGTAGACACCAGGTAATTATAATGGGTTGTTAAAATGAAGGTTTCAGCAGGGAATCCCTGATGGTAAATATCTGATACTAAATTGACAACCAATGTGCAAATTTTCAGAAGAAATATTTGAAATCCAATTTTAAGTCTTTTAAACCCCTTACCCACACTGAGGGTATAACAAAATCTGGTTGTTGGAGATTAAAGAGAAAGATTTCCTGCCCCATCCAGTTGCTGTTCCTTTCTCTACTCAAGAGAGAAGGGCTTCAAGGAGATGATTTGAGGACTTAGTAGGTTTCTCTACAGGTCTTGGTGGGCTGAGGGAGATGGAACTGAGACAAAGCAGCCTTTCGGTGCAAGTGAAGGAGAAGTGGTTGCAGTGGTCATCTGGCACTCCCATTATTTTATTTAGATAAAGATGCATGAGTCTTTCCTGTAGACCAGGTTGGGCCATGGGCATCAAAGAGTGGGAATGAGGTTGTTTAAGATTCTATTCCATAGACAAGTCTGGAGAGAAGATGGAATCTCAGCTGACAAAAGCTGGAATCTATGCGCCACATTAGAAAACCAGTTGATATCAAGTCAATTCAACTCATAAGGAGTAGGCAATAACAATGTATGCAGGGCTGGCTTAATGGGCGTGCGAATTGTGCAGTGGCTGAATGTTGTGTTGTTGCCATCTTGAAATGCTTAACCATTTTTGAACAGGCTGCATTTTCATTTTGCACTGGGCCCTGCAAATTATGTAGGCTGTCCTAAGTTTATGGCCTGCGTTGAAGAAGCTAAATGAAGGGGCCCAGTCATTGGGAGGAATGGTTCTCTAAAGAAGTCACCAGGCACCTACCAACTGAACCAGTCAGGTAGAACGTTCCTGCCCCCCCTTACTTCTTGTCCATCATCTACCTCCAGTCCCATTCAAACCAAAGGGGAATAAACAACTTAGAAAGAGGGCAGAAGATTTTGATAAAAAGAGAAAGGTTGTCATATACACTCCCTTACCAGGTGGTAGACGTTAGCCTGCAGCAGATCCTAGGTGGAGAAGGGAAGCTGCTATACCACTGAATGAAGTTGTATACTCTAATTCCAAATTCAGACTGTTTTTTGACTTAAAGTGACTATAGGACTTTATTAACAAACCAAAAAAAAACTAAACCTGTGCCGTCAAGTCAATTCCGACTCATAACGACGCTACAGGACATACTAGAACTGCTCCACAGAGTTTCCAAGGAGCGGCTGGTGGATTCGAACTGCAGACCTTTTGGTTAGCAGCCAGTCTCTTAACCACTGCGCCACCAGGGCTCCTTATGAACAAAAATTGGTCAGAATAAACCATGGGACTATTCAAGTTTTCATCCAGAGGAGGGGGAAGAATTGCTACATTGAATAAATTGTGAGAGAAAAGTGAAGGACAAAATAGAATTGCTTTTGAAATTTCATTTCTCAAGTGATACTCATTCAGTGTATTGATTACATAATTGAATTTGAAGAATCTAGAAGCTCATAAACTTTGCTGTCTTTCAAATTTCAGATGATCTCTAAAAGCTAGCCTAAATGCAGTGGTGAAATGGAACCTTTTGTAGTTTTTATTTCTTAATCCAATTTGGTAATAGGAAAAGAAATGTTAGATTTTCCCATTTGTCATAGTAACTTGTGTTTATCTAGTTGCTGGCTTGCTGACTGTGGTCTAAAAATGGAAAAGTGTAGTTGTTCAGGGCAATTGCTTGTAAAGTGAGAAACTGTATGTAATATATCTTTAGAAAACATGTTTAACATTTTGGACAATTAAGCCTGTTTTATTGTACAGTAATTTAGTTTTTCCACTGGCATGGACATAGAAATTTTTTTTTCTTTTGGCTTTTCCAAAATGACCGAAGTTAGGAAAATGTTGCTGATTTTCAATATATGTCTACTGCTGTTTTCCATTTTAATGCCGATTGTTGTAGGCTAATTATAGAAAATTGCATTTGGTGCTTATTATATGGGCGTGAAATTAACTTTGACGCTGATCACATTTAGAGTAAAATGATGTCAGATTCTTTACTGAAATTCTGTGAACTGTGTCTGCCCTTGAGCAATGAGAAATAGTTGCATTTTCCTTAAATTTTCTGAATGCTTTTATAATTGATCAAACTTTTCAAAACATGAATATTTTGATTTTTTTCCATAAAATATTTCAGAAGGTATTTTCTTCTTTAGCAAACATCTTTATAATTTCTTTCTGGTTACACAAAACTTGTCAGGGGATTTATTTTTTTGGCTTTAAGCTGATAATACTTATTACTTGAAATATGATAACTCCCATAAGTATAGTTAATTTTGTTTTATATTTGAGTGTTTGCTAAAAGTTGTTTTAATTGTTGATATTTCTGAATTTATTTTAAATTAGAAAAGACTATACCTATAAATCAGATCCTTAAGAGAGAAGCACATTTATGAGAAAAATTACACTTGCATTATTTGTAATTTAAGAAACAGTCATCCCTGGGTGATGCGAATAGTTGATGCACTTGGCTGCTAACTGAAAGGTTGACAGTTCGAGTCCATCCAGAGGCTCCTTGGAAGAAAGGCCTGGTGATCTGCTTCCAAAAAATCAGCCACTGAAAACTGTGTGGAGCACAGTTCTACTCTGACACATGTTATGGGGTCATCATGAGTCGGCAGCTTGTGGTAGTGGTGGTTTCTTAAAGGGGGAACATTTGAAAGACCAAATGGCATGCCAGGCTGGTTAGGGACTGAGGTCACATTTCCCTCACTCACACCTGCCGTCTTAAGCTGTTATGTACAACAACACAGTTGTAAATACCATTTGGAAAGGTAATCATAAAACATTTTTTATAAATATCGTTATGTATATAGTTCATGCCTTTCTTCAGTGCATTTCTCTGGTTTTGTTCTAGGCTCGCCGGAAGGAGGTATTTATCCAGGAACGGTATGGGAGATTTAACTTAAATGACCCATTCCTGGCACTGCAGAGGGACTATGAAGCAGGTGCTGGAGAGAAAGAGAGGAAGCCAGTTTGTACCAACCCCCTCTCCATCCTTGAAGCCGTCATGGCCCACTGCAGAAAAATGCAGGAGCAGATGTCCACACAGCTGGCTGCTGCTGAGAGCAGACAAAAGAAGGTATTGCAGCTTTTAAGCCATCATTTTCCCCATAACTCAGTGTAGGTTGAGGAAACTGAGCTTGTTGCTTGTTCTAAAATATTTGCAGGAAGTGTAGGGTGAAAAACTTAGAAGTGTAAAATGCTGACAAGATTCTGATATCCTTTTAAAAATGTAATGCAAGATGAAAATAGCAGTAAACCATAAAGGAAGTACTTACAAAAGCATTTTTTCTGTAATGATTACTTTGATGCTTTCTTTAAAATATGGATCTTTTTTTTTCTTGGGCGCCCGTTTTCTAATGCCGTGAGCATATGCCTGGCTGTTCGATGGGTGATCCAGCAGTGCGATCAGGATTGTCCAATCGTGTGTTTAGCATCCCCAAGTTATTTTATCCAGCTTCTGTCTAAAATACCTCTTTGCAATTAGAAATCATTTTACTTTACTTTTCATTTTTTTTGGAGATTAAAAATAGTATGAGGAGAATAAAATGAGAATTTGCATGGTATATCCATCTTGCAACCTGTCAGCCTCAAGTCCTGGTTAGTCTCAAATGTGCCTCTGGAATCTGCCTGGCAGTGTCAGTCGCAGACCTCCCGGCTCCTGCTCACATGTGTTTCCTTTAAACCAACCTCCTCCCCGACCCCGTCCCCAACAATACACACATCTTTATTGTACTTGAGTACATGGCTCCAAGAGTACCAAGTTTGATAAAAACTGATTGAGATCAGCCGTGTAGTTACAGAAGAGTAATTTTTGTCCCTCCGATATGACGCTGAGACTGTTGAGTCCCTTTGTTTGAAGAGGGACTGAGGAAGTCAGAGAAGTTAATGCTGTCTAGTATTATTAGAATTCAAACGAATGTGCTCTTTAATGCATTATTAAAGCATGAATTAAGATGTTCCTAGTATTTATCCTTTTCAGAGAACTCTTTATATATCTTGTATTAAACACCTGACACTATACTATGAGTGTTTATGATACCATCATATAGTGTGTGTGGTGTCTTTTCCCTAGAATCGTATCTTTGCATAAACACATGTATACCAGCGTTCTGGTATAGGTGTTGAATGAAAGCAAACCTCTTCCTCAGTACGTCACATGGTATAGAACTAAAATAGTATATATAGTGTATATACTATTATATACTATTATGTATAGTAATAGTATATAGACCTGAAACTGGATAAAATAGTAGGGAAGAAGAGAAGACTTTCCGTGGATATGAGCCACAATCAAATAATTTTACTTTAGACTTTGCAGACTTTCTACAAAGCCTTGCAGAAAACCGCTGAGGTTTCTGGAGGTTTGCAAAACCCCCCACAAACCACATAACCAAGAGCCAGTGTGTTTCAGCTGATGTCACTGAAACGCATTTGTATTTCTTGGATTGGGTATATTTCAGTTATGTTCTTAAAATGTCAGATGAGCTGTTTCCTAATAAAGCTTTTATGCTGTGTTATCAAAAATCAAGGAAATATTTTTGTTTTCATTCACTCTATAAGAAGTGCATGCTTTACTAAATTTTATTTCAGTTCTCCATTTTATTTATCATTTCTCTTTTAGGGAAAAAGAAAGAAGAAACTCATTCCTAGTTGAATGAAAGGTTTTATTATCTAACTTTTTTTTTTTTAAATCAATTTACATCCTGTTTGTTTCTAAATGACTGGGTCATTTCCAACCTGGCTGGGAGTGAAAGGAAATTGTGTCTGTCCTATGGGTCGTGGGAGCCTAATGTGGAATGAGCCAGTGGTCTGTCTCCTTCACATTATGGGGGTACAGTACTCCTTTATGGCTGAATTCATTAGCTGTGTAGCCGCAGTGTAGAGTCGCATCAACAGGAAGTCCTTAAAGGATATTCAGACAAAGTATAGCATGTGAGAAGTGTTGCAGTTTATACTCTTGCCCTGTCTCTTTACTTATTATAAAGAAAATACTACACTGATTGATAGGACTGGAAACATCAAAGCTGTCTGTTTTTCAACAACAAAATTACCTGTGACTTATAGTCCTGAAAGCAAACATTTTATCCAAATATCTTCAATTTGTTTGCATCCAGATTAAGTTTCAGCTTTGAAATCTAAAAGCAGTCAGAAAAAAAAAAAAAATTCCTTTTTATAAGTGAGTCCAGTTCTTTTAAGTCACCGCCAGAGCAAAAGTCTGGGGCAGCAAAGGCCCCATTATCTACAATTCAAGTATTTATTATCTGACACTTGCCATATCTCTTTGGTAATGCTAAGACATTTGGCCTGAATGCTGCTCTGGTTGGCCTGTGAGGGCGGGAGAAGAGACGCCATGCTCATTCATGTGTTGGTTCCTGCTGAGACTATTAACGGGAAGGTTAACTGTTTGGTCATTTGTGTGCCAGGGAAACTTGCGCACGAGCCAATCTGGCAAATGGACTGAGCCTGTAAAGCTACTTTGAATAAGCTAATGGGGAGCTTGGCCTGGGGTGATCTACTCTCCATTTTGAGCCAGTAACCCAAGGTGGGAGGATATTTGGGCTTTTATTTTTCTATCTTGTACATCATCTGTTAATAGAGGTTCTACTCTGATTTATTTGAACACTAGGGAGGAAATAAAATTTTTTCAAACGTTTTATTAATACTTAAAAAGTATAATAATTTCTAATTCTGAAATAGGAAAAACTTTTTAATTTAAGCAGACCCTTTAAAAATCAGAAGCCAAAAATAACTAGGCAGTTCAGAGGGGAACAATCCTTTTCACCAGTGAAAAAAGCCAGGATAGCTCTGAGTATTAGAGATAGCTCCTTCTAGGTGTCAGCTCAGGATAATTAGGTCAGTTACATGGCACTCCACCACCTGTCTGTCAGTTTATTGTACTGTGGTGGCTTATGTGTTGCCATGATGCTGGAAGCTATGCCACTGGTATCTCATATACCACTAGTGTCTCCCAGGGTGGACAGATTTCAGTGGAGCTTCCAGACTAAGACAGACTAGGAAGAAAGGTGTGGGAATTTATTTACAAAAATTGGCCGATGTATCACAATAGAATAGTGTCCAGTATAGTACTAGAAGATGAGCCCCCCAGGTTGCAAAGCGCTCTAAATACACAGTGGCCACAACAATGGACTTGAGCATAGCAACGATGGTGAAGATAGCACAAGACTGGGCATGGTTTTGTTCTGTTGTACATGGAGTCATCATGAGTCATAGTCCGCTTGGTGGCAACTAACAACAACAATAGCAGCATGGTGTAGATTCTGAGATGCAAGCAAGTGAAACCAATGCCTCTTGATTTAACCAGAAAGGAAGTTTATTGACTATTACAAAGTATTAGTTGGTTTACAGTTTTGTACAACAGTGCTAGAAAAGTTAGGGACCAGCCGTTATGAACTAGCATCACAGCCAAAAGCTCGCTATAGGGCTAGTCTGCAGTGGGTGATGCTTCTGCTGAAGAGCGCTGGGTGCTGGAACTTGCATCTCCGACTTGCTGATACCAGGCAGCACCACTAGCCCCACTGTCATCACTGCTCTGGGTCCCTGGTGGTGCCTCCACTGCTCCTGCTTCTTTGCATCACTCACTGCCAATTTGAAGCCCAGAGCACCTGCATCTGATTGGCCAGTCTAAAGCCACACACCTTCTCCTTAGCTACAAGGAAGACCAAGAAAACAAATATTGGGCGTATATAGCCTCTATAAGGAGCCCAGGTGGGGCGGTGGTTAAGTGCTCAGCTGCTAACAAAGGTTGGCAGTTTGATCCCACCTAGAAGCTCCATGGGAGAAAGACCTAGCAATCTGTTCTGATAAAGATTTACAACCTAGAAAACGCTATGGGGGCAGTTCTGCTCTGCCATATGGAGTCAGTATGAGTCGAAATTGACTTGATGGCACCTAACAAGCACAGCGTAGTCTCTATAGGGGAGAATCATAGAGTGGAGAATTTCCAGAAAATAGGAGGGGGTTTCTGGTGCTGGACAACTAAAGAAATGACAGATGGGCCAGGACATAAACAATGCAATTGTTTGTTTTGTTGTTTAATTTATTTTGTTTTTTTCTTCCTATTATAAGTAATAGTACTTTACTCTGCCATTTGTTTTCAGTGCTCTCTACTTCATCATATAAGTCATGTTTTATATATATGTATGTTAATTTTAAATTGATTTTTAGACTTTTTAGTAATAACATCACTTACTAATGAAGATCAAAGACTGCAACCTTCAGTATGGATTACACCTCAAGGTAAAGAAAACAGAAATCCTCACAACTGGACCAATAAGCAACATATGATAAATGGAGAAAAGGTTGAAGTTGTCAAGGATTTCATTTTACTTGGATTCACAGTCAGCACCCATGGGAGCAGAAATCAAATCAAATGATGTAGCGCATTGGACAAATCTGCTGCAGAAGACCTCTTTAAAAGTGTTAAAAAGCGAAGGTATCACCTTGACAACTAAGGTGCACCTGACCTAAGCTGTGGTATTGTCAGTCACCTCATATGCATGCGAAAGCTGGACAATGAATAAGGAACGTGGAAGAAAAACTGATGCCTTTGAATTAAGGTGTTGGTGAAGAATATCGAATATACCAGAGACTGCCAGAAGAACAAACAAAATCTGTCTTGGAAGAAGTACAGCCAGAAAGCTCCTTAGGAGTAAGGATGGCGAGACAAGTACTTTGGACATGCTACCAGGAGGGATCAGTCCCTGGAGAAGGACATCATGCTTGGTAAAGTATAGGGTCAGTGAAAAAGAGACGACCTTAACGAGATGGATTGACACAGTGGCTGCAACAATGGGCTCAAGCATAAGAAGGATTGTGAGGATTGTGCAGGACCAGGCAGTGTTTCATTCAGTTGTACATAGAGTTGCTATGAGTTGGAACCGACTCGACAGCACCTAACAACAACAAAGTAATAACATGGTAGAGAGTTATCTGTAAAAACATTTTTTAGGAACAGTATTTAGGACATTTTGCACATGAATGATTTTTTTTGGCTCATTCCTGAGTCTTTTACGTATAATTCACTGTATACTTCAGAATGTACTTTGACTCCCCAGGATCATTACAGAGTGATTAAAAAGGGGAGCTGCGGACTGAGGCCTGTGGCTCTGAGCAGTGATTTAGAGGAGAGTGTAGTTCACTCCAACCATGTAAACAGAAACAAGACAAACTCATTTTCATTTATCCCTTCCCTCTCTGGAAGCTCTAGATTAAAAAGAGGGGGCAAATGAGAACTGCAGAGCCCAAACTGCTGACTGGTAGCTACAGCTCCATGAGACAAAAAAAAATCTTACATGCATTGTTATGCATTTGCTTATGTTCTGCTCTAAATGCATTCTTAATTAAATCTTATAAAGTAGTTACTATTATTGCCCTATTGTGCAGATAAGGATTGGGTAAGTGGGTGAGGTGACCAGGTAGAGATGGGGACGAGGATATAATGAGTGTTAGAAGATTTGGGGGAGCAATAAAGAATATAGATAAGTACCCTAAGAATATTCTATTGTTGTGACAAACATGCCCTCTGTGTTCCCATGTTTTAAATGACCATAACTGCTTTCCTCTCTGTTTTCCACAATGAATTAGAACTAATTGCCTTTACATTGCTGCTCTGCTCCCACCTACATAGTTTTCCCTTTCATTCTGTGAAAACATGTGTTTGGTGACTCTTCATTCATGTCTCCTAGTCTGGGTGCTATTCTTGGAGCAACCACCCACTTTCTCACTACCAGTGTAGCTGCGTCAGTTCTTCTAAGCTTTTCCACACAGTCCGCTCCTCTTAGCAAAAGTGGTTGGTGATACTGCTCCATAAAAGATTTCCCTCAGCCCTTACTTGAAAGTGGTTGTGAGGAGATATAAATTGCCTGGACAAAAGCACAATAAAGTCTACTGGAACTCTGTAATCTGCATGTACAGGAGGCTGTGGTTCCTTTTTTATTATAGTACTATGGGATCCTGTTGTCTGATTGTCTCTTAACAAATTTTAGAAGGCCGTAGAATCGAATAAAAGGCGTTTATGGTAGTAGTATTAAGCATGGTACCTTTTATATAGTAGGCAGTTTGCTATAATGTGTATGAACATAATACTCAGCACATTCACATTTAAACAAATTTAAGCCACTGGTATGTTGACCTGAGCAATCTTAAAAATTTATTATTGACAGTATTAAAATAAAGCTACTGTACTGATGATAGAAAAAGTGAAAAATTGTAAGACAGACTCAGAGACGCTTGATAGAGACAAGAGGGAAGTGGTTTCACGATTATATGATCAAATCCGGAGAAATTAAGGGACTCCCCTGAGATAATATGCTCAGAGAGCTTTTAGTATATGCCATGCCCTATTGAAATAACTCATTTGATCCTTAGAATATTATGTAGTAGGTGCTATTATTTTCTCCATTTTAGACATAAGGAAAATGAGACAGCAGAGAATTTGTGCAATGCTGTTTGCCTATGTTTACAGAAGTAATGAGTGGAGGAACCTAGATCAGAACACAGAAAGTCTGCTTCCAGAGTCCAATACTTAACCATTGTGCTACGATGTCTTTCAAGGCTATTTGGCCACTTGATGGCACAGCTAAGGTCTCTGGCTTCTTAGGCAAATGTTCTTTATGTTTATTGCACTCTTCCTTAATGTGAGAAAAATTGAAAATCCTTAATAGTTTGGATTCTTTTTTAATTTATGTCATTCCTTCGGATCACTTATTTAAGATTGAGGGACACAAATTTTATCTCTTTTTGTTGCTCTGCAGAGCCTTCAAATAGTTATTTTCTTATATTTTGTCAAGGATTTATAATTATTATCTGCAGGAGAGTTCATCTAATAAAAGTTAATCTGCCATTACTGGCAGTGGAATTTTCTCTGATGTTCTTTACAGATTGTTGAATTCTATACCCTGTCTTACTTCTAAAAATAATCATTTGTAGGTTTAATATGGTCTATCCTTTACATCCTTTTTTGCCATTAAATGTGTTATGGGAGGAAAAACTGTTGTGGGAAGTCAACACATTTTCAGATAACATGAATAGCTATTAATGAAATGAAAACGTAATATTTTTTAGTGCAGGCACTATGCCAAGTACTTCATGTATAGTTTCTCATTAAATCTTATACTTAGTATTATTGCCCTATTGTGCAGATAAGGGAACTGAGCAGAACTGATCTGTAGACAGGCAGCTTACAAGGTCACACTGCTAATAAATCTGGGATCAGAACTCAGTACTACATCTCTTAGTCTCTCTAAAGCACGTTAATTTTGTTTCTGGACTGGAATGGTCAGGGAGTGTTTTTCTTAATTAAAAATTTTTGAAGTATGAGAGTACGTTTATATACTGATTGGAAGGAATTGGTAAGAGGAGGATGTTTAAGATTTATGAAGAGCAATATGATAACTGATGGAGCAAGTCTCAAAGATGACAGGAGAGAATGAGGTTAATTGCTGAAGTAAGGTCTGACCTTCAACCTTTCTCTCTCGGATTGAAGGAAGGGACATAAGCTTAAGGGAGGAGACAGGACATAGAGGGAGCTGGTCTGAATTTTCTAGATGAAAGAATCTGTAAGGATAGACTGAGAGTCATTTGGGCGGCTATTGAGTGAGTTTTGGGGGAGAGTGGCAGAGGTTTGAAATATCCATTAAACTAAATGGTAGAGGGAATTAAAGTAGAGTGAGTGATGGTTGGGGCTGAGAGTTCAGCTGAGTTTGGGAATCGTGCTTATAGGTGCATCAGTTGCCTGGGTTCCACAGTGCTCTGCTAACCATGACACATACTAAAGAAGACGTGTTTTAGTCTGAAACAGATTTGTAAGGCACAAGTGAAGAAAGGACAAAGATGCCAAAGAACTGGTGGGTGCTTTTATAGTTTCTGTATACATTCTGAGATTAGTTGAGTTGATCTTCTGTTGGAAGGCTTCAGTTTGATTCTAAAATGTAAGGTGAAAGTTGTCATTTAAAAAGTAAAGTGTGATGACTCATAGTGAAGAAACACTGTGGGCAGGATGTGTGACATGGTGAGAAAAGCTTGAGACCAGGAGACCCTGCGTGATTGCCGTGATTCTGACGCTGATTACCTAGATGACATCAGGGAAATCATTAACCCTCTTGGCCTCTAGTTAGTTATTTTGTAAAATTAAAATTCTACAACACATCTTTTCTTCTACCTTCAAAGGTAGATCATGAAACATATTTTAAAAGTAAGCTGAAAATTGGCTTTGTTGGTGCTTTTTCTTCCATTGCTGTAAGAATTTTGTTGGCGTTGAAATAAGTTTAAATTTTTCTTAATAGTTGTATATGTCTTCTAAGAACAACCTCTAATGTGATGCATTTAGAAGAGTTAAATGTGCTTTAATTATTAAAAAGTCAATTTTCTGTGAGGCGCCCGTATGAATAAAACACGCATATTAATGTAGTATATGACAGCATTGTTGTTGCCAAAATCTTGCCTAATCTACAGAAGTCAGCCCCCAAATTTCATATAGTAGGATAGAATGTATGTAATAAGCAACTATCCTCATTATTCTTGGGGAATTATTTATATTCCTGGTCACCTGTGCATGGGATCAATCCCAATGCTATTCAGCAACTGATCTTCAAAACAGGAAATATCCCAAAGTAAATGAATAATATCTCTGACCCCCTAGTTGGGCAGTGAACCACTTTTCACCTTTTGGTCCCATAACTGCTTGACTATGAGGGGAATGGAATAATGGATTTTCACAGCAGGTTGAAGAACAGGAGTACACCTCACAACTAATAGAGCCTGGGAGCCCTCTGTCTCCTGTTATTGATGACTAAAAATGGACTTAGACAAGTGCTGACTCTTGAGAGTATATTTGTATTTAACATCTGGGAAAAAAATAAAAAGTACTTTCCATGTCTTTAATCAGCTGGATCTACTTTAACTTTTATGGCCTATAAGGTCTTGTGTGAACCACCAATGGAACATTTCTAATCAAGAACATGAGGCTTGTAGATCAGCTGACTGCTGCATCCCAGCTCATGGCAGTGCCCTTCGCAAGGACCTCGTGGTGGACATTCCCCTGGAGAGAAGGGAGAAACCTGTGCAGAGACGTTAGAGTAGTGCATCTGTAGAGCTGCCTGCGTACTCAGAAAATTCATTAGTGTTTGGAAGTTTGTTGTTTCTGTCAAACTGTATTAATTTTATTCATTCATTCAACACTTCATGAAGTAACTGCTGTGTTCCAGACACTGTTCTAGGTCTTGTGGACACAGTAGCAAATCAGACACCTGCCTGTCCTCATAGAGTCACATACTAGTGGGGGAAGGCAGGTACCAAACAAATGTGATTAGTACAGGGGTAGTAGATAGGTCACTGCCATCAAGTTGACTCCAACTCATGGCGACCTCATGTGCAACAAAGCGAAACGTTACTTGGTCCCATGTTATCCTCATAATCGCCAGCATGTTCAAGTCCGTCGCTGTAGCTGTTGTGCCGATCCATCTCACCGAGGGTCTTCCTTGCCCTGGCTGGTCTTCTGCTTCACCAAACATGATGTCCTCCACCAAACATGATGTCCTCCTCTAGCTATTGATTTCTCCTGATAACATAGCCAATGCAAGCTTGTCAGACAGTGTTCTATTGTGATCCATAAGGCTACTTTTTGGAAATAGATCACCAGGCGTTTCTACCTTGTCTTAGTCTGGAAGCTCTGCTGAAACCTGTCTACCATGGGTGACCCTGCTGGTATTTGAAATACCGGTGGCATAGCTTTCAGCATCATAGCAATGCACAGTATGACAAACTGACAGACAAGAGGTGGAAGTCGGGGGTGGGAGGAACTTATTTCCAACAGCGTGGTTCAAGAAGGGCTCACTGAAAAGGTGACAGTTAAGCAGAAGCCTGCAGGAAATAAGGGAGCCAGCTTGTTGTGCTGTCGGGTGCTTTTGTGCGTATGAGAAACCCACCCCCACCCCCCGGCGCCCAAGAGATAATATAAGTTTTCAGAAGTTCCCTCTCCAGGTTGATCAATTAGAAATGTTTCTTCTCCAGAAAGTCCCAGCTTTGGGGCCTATGGGTTGGTGAGCAGACAGTGCCCTTTAGGGAGGGAAAAGGTGCACAAGGGTGCCTGTCTCTTGGCAGGTGCAGCCCATGCCTGAGCGCACAGCTCGGCGAGGGGGGCAGGACTGGATTTTAGCTCCCACTCACCCCTTCTGCCAGTCACTTTTATGCAGTGCACAGACTGCTTAACACAGGAGTCCTGCATACAGGTGTGTGCTGGAAGAAGTTCTGGATGGAAAAAACTAAGGTCAAAGACCCTGAGGCAGGACCATGTTCAAGAGTGTTCAAGAGAGGTCAGTGTAGTAGAGCTGAGTGAGCAAAGGGGCTCAAAGTAGGAGACAAGGTCAGACTTTGGGTTCTCTGATTGCTAATTATACCAAAACAAAACAAACTCATTGCCACCAAGTTGATTCCGACTTACAGCAACCTTATAGGACAGAGTAGAACTGCCCCATAGGGTTTCCAAGGAGCGCACTGCTGATCTTTGGGTTAGCAGCTGAGTACCTAACCACTACACCAGATGCTGATTATAATAAAATCTTATATTTCTTTAATGCTGTAGTTTTCAGAGAACTTTCACATGTGATTTCCACAGCAGCCCATCTTAACAGGCTCAAAGAGTTAAATTACTTGGCTAGGTAATACAATAAGCAGATAACGGGGCTTAGAATTTATTTAAAAACCAAAACCAAACTTGTTGCCGTCGAGTCAATTCCGACTCATAGCAACCCTATGGGACAGAGTAGAACTGTCCCATAGGGTTTCCAAGGAGCAACTGGTAGATTCGAACTGCCAACTTTTTGTTAAGTAGCTGAACTCTTAACCATCTCTGTTTTCATTATACTGTACCTCAAAGATAGTAATTCTAAAGCGTAAAGCCTTTTTTTTTTTTTTAACATCACCAGTTTCCTCACAGAGCTCCGGTTTTACAAAAGCAGACCTCTCTGGATTCAGTGTTGTGATTTGAAGCATCAGATTATTGTTCTCCTTTTCCATAGTTAACTTTAATAAATTAAAAAATCTCTATTGATGTAATTTAAGTGTTTTTCATAAAACTATGTGCATCCATTTTTTCATTTTTAATGAGTCTTTAAAATATTACTTTTCATATCACAGCATATTTTGACAACATGGCACTTTAGCTAACCCAAAGCGTGTAGTTGTTAGAAAATTAATAAAAATCTAAGTCTTTAAAATACTACGTTTTGTATCACAGCACATTTTGGAAATGCAGCATTTTAGCTAACCGAGAGCACGTAATTGTTGGAAAATTAATAAAAATCTCACAAAAAAGCACTTCTTCAGCTAAAATAATTTTTTTTTTTTTTTTTCTTTTTTTGGTATACTAACTAGAGTTGTCTTGTGGATGTCTTTCAGCTGGAAATGGAAAAGCTTCAGCTCCAGGCCCTTGAGCAGGAGCATAAGAAGCTGGCTGCCCGCCTCGAGGAGGAGCGCGGCAAGAACAAGCATGTGGTCCTGATGCTGGTAAAGGAGTGCAAGCAGCTCTCTGGCAAAGTCATTGAAGAGGCCCAGAAGGTCGAGGAAGTCATGGCCCAACTGGAAGAGGAAAAGAAAAGGACGAATGAATTAGAAGAGGAACTCTCCACCGAGAAACAAAGAAGCACAGAAATGGAGGCTCAGATGGAAAAACAGCTCTCTGAGTTTGATACTGAAAGGGAACAGCTTCGTGCCAAGCTGCACCGCGAGGAAGCCCACACAACTGACCTCAAAGAGGAGATAGACAAGATGAAGAAGATGATCGAGCAACTGAAAAGGGGAAGTGACAGCAAACCCAGCCTCTCTCTTCCCCGGAAGGCGAAAGATAGGCGTTTGGTCTCCATATCGGTGGGAACAGAAGGACCTGTGACAAGGTCTGTGGCTTGTCAGACTGACCTAGTGGTCGAAAGCACTGACCACATGAAGAAGTTGCCTTTGACTGTACCTGTCAAGCCTTCTGCAGGGAGCCCCCTTGTTTCTGCAAGTACAAAAGGGAATGTGTGTGCCAATGCTCCGTTGGTCAGGCCCAGTGTTGACAGGCAGGCTTCCCATGGTGACTTGATTGTGTCCTCTGTACCCACTGTCCCACCTCCAAGTGCAAACAAAATTGAGGAAAATGGACCAAGTACTGGCTCAATACCAGATTTAGCAAGTAGCACACCTGCTCTTCCCAATAATGCTGCCCCTCCCCCTGTTCAAACACCAAGTATAGCGTCCCAGAACTACTCACAGGCTTCTTCTATGCACAATTTACATTCACCATGTGCCAATACATCTTTGCATCCAGGTCTAAACCCACGAATCCAAGCAGTTAGATTTAGATTTCAGGGCAATGCTAATGACCAAGACCAAAACGGAAATACGACCCAAAGTCCTCCGTCAAGAGATGTCTCTCCTACGAGTCGTGACAACCTTGTGGCCAAACAGCTTGCTCGGAATACTGTGACCCAAGCGCTGTCAAGATTTACAAGCCCTCAAGTGGTTGCTCCCGCTAGGCCTGGAGCACCCGCCACGGGGGACGTCAGCACCCACCCACCAGTCGGTCGGACCAGTTTAAAGACTCCTGGTATAGCACGAGTTGACAGAGGAAATCCTCCTCCCATCCCTCCAAAAAAGCCAGGGCTCTCCCAAACTCCTTCTCCACCACACCCCCAACTCAAGGTTATTTTGGATAGCAGCAGGGCCTCGAATGCAGGGGCCAAAGTTGATAACAAAACTGTGGCGTCGCCTCCTTCCAGTTTGCCACAAGGGAACAGGGTAATAAATGAGGAGAACCTCCCTAAGTCATCCTCCCCTCAGCTGCCACCAAAACCATCCATAGATTTAACTGTGGCACCTACAGGCTGTGCCGTTTCAGCCCTGGCCACGTCTCAGGTGGGTGCCTGGCGTGCTGAAACCCCTGGACTGAACCAACCTGCATGTTCAGAGAGTTCCCTTGTCATTCCCACCACCATTGCCTTTTGCTCTTCCATAAACCCTGTTAGTGCCTCATCCTGTAGACCAGGTGCCTCAGACAGCCTCCTGGTAACAGCATCAGGTAAAGGGATTGAAATATTATACCCTCTTCTGAGAATGTGGCCTGTCCTCACTTGCTTTGATTTCCTTCACATTTGCTTTGAAACCTTTAATTTTTTTTTTTAATTTGTTTTTTTTTTTTTTTTCTATTTCTTTCCTCTTTTTTTGTGTTTTTTCTTAAAGTCTCCAGGGTATGATGATTCATCTTGCTATATGAATTGTGGTTTTGTTATGCTAAGTGCTTTCTTCTTTCAAAACAACCTGATAGTAGTGGTTTGGAGCACATGGAGACCATTAGTTTCAAGAGACAAACATTTCCATGAGAGGAAGGCATATCCTTCTTATTAAATATTTATCTCACAAGACCTCAGTAAGAGTGGGTCATCACCAGACGGTATGTGTTTCATTTTATCTCTTCTGAGATGACATCAAGAAAAATCCTTTCAACTAGTTAATAAAACTACAGACAACCCTGGATTATCAGATTGATTACATTCATTCTATAATTGTTATACTCTAAATTTTCATATGAGTTTAGGATTAAGTTTTTTTTTTTTTTTAAACTTCATAACTGGAGTGTGTATATGTATAAATCTCTGTCCTAAGTTCAGTTTATTTCAGATGCTGTTTACCCTATTTAGAGATGTCGTCTTCCAACACTTGAGCACAGATGGATAGTGTGGCATGCGGGCTGTATTAGAGGAGGTTTCCACATCAGATGTGGTTTATGAAGCCAATGAATCTGGGTCTCTTGAACAAAGAAGGCTGATAAAAAAGTAGATTTTTCCCTTTTTTAATATAGTGCTCGAGGAAGCATTGCTTTTTATTTACGTGACTGGGTGAGTTCTTCACTGAGTAAACATGGTTCTATGATAGCGTTACAGTGCTGAAGTTCTGTTTAAGCTTTGGAGAAGTTTATCCTACTATGGGGTCTTAGTGGTTTGCAGAGACCATTGGTTCTGGTGGGAGGGAACTTTCAGAGTGAAAGGAAGGTTTTAGTAGGTTTATTTAAAACTTGGAGACCCTGGGTGGTGCAAATTGTTAATGAGTTCAACTGTTAACTAAAAGGTCGGAAGTTCTAGTCCACCCAGTGGTACCTTGGAAGAAAGGTCTGATGATCTACTTATAAAAAATCAGCCGTTAAAGACCCCGTGGAACACAGTTCTCCTCTGATATACATGGGGTTGCCATGAGTCGGGATTGACTTGATGGCAGCTGGTTTTTTATATTTAAAATTTAGTGGAGAGAGTGGGAATGAGAAAAACAGTAGCACTGTACCTGCTAATTATCAGGTAATGAGGGCAGTACGTGAGGACTTATTTATCTAATTATTAGTTGTTTCTGAAATTAAGCTCCTGGAGAGACTATGTTCGTATTTTGAGGGGCAAAATTAGGAACTGGAAATAGTATGGAGTTTGGACTTTGAAGTCAGACTGATCTGCGTTGGAATTTAGGCTCTGTCATTTACAGCCGTTTGGTTCTAGTGATTTTTTTTCTTTAACTGTGCAAGTTTTTTCATCCTTAATATGGAGCTTATGCTCCATATTAGGTGGCTGTTAGGAGGATTAAATATGCAAAGAGCCTAGAACAGCATAAGTGATCAATAGATGGAGGTATTATTCCTTCAGTAACATCGTTGCTTAATATATTTTGAAAATTTTGCTAAAAAATTGACTTTGGTATTACTTTGTGATGCCTTTATCAGCAGTCAGCATTCCATATGCCTGACCCAAAATGGTAACACTCAGCTGGACAACCCTTCTCATAGCCCAAAATGGCATTTGGCTGTTTTCCGAAAAGCGAATCTATTCTCAGAGGAGGAATTTTTGCTACCATTCAGGAGAATCGAAGAATGGGCTGTTTAAGGTCTTAAAGCAGTCGCAAAACACAGTTTCCCAGATTGTTTTGTGCAGGGCAATGCTGATGACATAAATGTACAGACTGTGAAACAGACACTCCCTGGGATATAAAATTCTGTTGGTTTTTGAAAACACAAAGCCTTGCTGTCTTCAATACCGTGATCGTTTGCCAATTGTTTCCTTGGTCATTACTGTGGTCCAGGGGCTGACTGCACATGCCCTTTTGACTCAGTGAAGGAGCTTTAAAACCAGGATCCATGACTGAGGGACTTTGTGTCAGCAAGATTTTAAGTTAACCTTTAAAGAGAGAGAATTCTTAGTCCTTTATATAGTCACTAGCATGACCTGCAGAGAGAACAGTGGAATTTTGGATCAAGGAGCATTAGTAACTCCTCTGAAAAAATGCCCTTTGCTTATGTCCTGGTTACAGAAAAGTATAAATCATAGAACCAAAGAAATAGCAACCACTGAAGATAAATGAAACTGATTCCTCATTTTCTGTTCTCTGATTTTGCAGTTTGATGAAAGTTTCTTCAGAACTTCAGGATTACCTTTTGTAGGATAACAGGTCTCCATGCCTCTTGATTATAAGATGTGACTTATTAGGGGAGGAAAGGGAATGGGGGTCTTTAGTCATTCAGCACGTGTTTATTGAGCAACTAATCTGTTCCTGGGTGGCACAAACACTTAAGCACTGGGCTACTAACTGAAGGGCTGGTGGTTTGAACTCACCTAGCGGTATCTTGGAAGAAAGGCCTGGTGCTCTGTTTCTGAAGGGTCAGAAACCCTGTGGAGCACAGTTCTGCTCTGATGCATATGGAGTCGCCGTGAGTCAGAATTGACTCAACAGCAACTGGTAGTCTGTTCAGGGAATGGAAGCCTTATTACAAGTACGTAACGGAGATGTATAATTCAACCCTGGGCGTAAGTGAGCCTGAACTGTCCAAATGAAATGTGTGGAGTTGCAGCTCTGTTTCCATTTAGATTGTCCCTATTTTTGTTGCCATCCACATTGCAACTAGGGAGCAACAGAGTTCCTTCCCTTCGTTTCTCAATCTGGTTGTGCCCGCATGAGCTTGTGCCTCTCCAGGTCGTAAGCCCACTGAAGGACATTGACCTTCTAAATAGCCACAAATGTTGTTGTGGTTGTTCAGAGCTGCGCATGTGGGCAGAGCACGTCTGCCAAATACCTGGCAGTATGTCTGCTCCAATTTCAGAGCACTGGACTAAGGAAGGAGGCAGGCTTAGTCCATATCTGGCCTTTTCTAGGTGTCACCTTAAAGTACAGAGTTTCTCTGAGCTATTAGTTTTTCCACCTAAAAATGAAGCAGTAAACCAAAAAGAAAAAAAAAAAAAAAATCCAAACCAAAAGGATTCAGTAAACCTGTCTGGTAAATTTTTCAAACAGCACTTAACTACCTCTCCCTCCTTGGAGAACTGTTAGATCCCATGATCCTTCAGTCAGTCCCCTTCAAGCTTTAAATTTTGTCTTTCTATGTCAACTTTATCTATGACAATTATAATTAAGTTAAAGCACCGAGGAGAATTGGGACGACGGCAGATACCATTTTAGTGAGTTGTAAATGACTGTCAATCTATTAGCTTTTCATGGCCTGAATTTTAAATTTTTAAATAATGTTTTAAATTCCAAATGAATCAGAATTTCTTCTTTCTTCTAAACTTGCCGATGAATGTATATCCAGTGTTAGATAAACAGAAGCCTGAACCAGAAATCACTCTCGGCAACTGAGTTTCCGTACCCTTGGAAAACCTTTTTCTGTTTTCTTATTTTTATTATTATTTAATTTGCTACATGGATTTATTTTTGTTCAGACTTTCTTTCTCAGTTAAACATATATTTTTAATTATTATTCTCCATGTATGATTGACCTTAAGGCTAAATCAGAAAACAAGATTGATCTGGGCTATGACATTAACCTTCTCCACACTCTGAAGCTGATGCCGGAAGCTGTTCTCAATGTCTTTTCCCTCTGTCATTGCATGTTCTATGTATTCCCTTCACCATTGCGTGTTCTATATATTCCCTTCATTGCATGTTCTGGAAGATGCTCACCTCTACTAACGTTTGCATATGACACTGCAAAGCTGCATGACCTTTTTCTAATATCAGCAAGGTAGCTGTTTGAATATGGGTCTGTTCTGTTATTAATAACCACTTACTAGTCAACTAACTATTACCTTTCTTATCATTGTTGGGAATGTTAAATGAAGAATAAAATGTCATTGTGAAATTTTATTTTTATGCATTTGTAGTAGAATTTATCAAAATAACATTAAGTTTGTTAGTGCTAAACAAAATTGGAAATGATAGTGAAGATACAAAATCTATTTAAAGTTTAAAAACACTTGCTATTTATAAAGCATTTTTAAGAAATGTTTTGTAAAAGATTTTTAAAATATGTTGCAGTCCTCTAAGAAAAGGAAATTGATCTGTTTTTTCTATAGCTTTGTGTAATACAGAACTATAAGACTGACTGATGTAAAGATCGACAAAATTTTCGAATAACATGTTTTATGTTTTAGATAATTTAACGTTAAAAGTACAGTTTCCCAGGAAATATTATCCATAATTGAATATTTTCATAAGAAGCAGTTGAAAAATATATTTAAATTGTCTCCCCCAAAGCCTAGAATTGTGATGAAAAAAAAAAATGAAAGCAAAGACCAAAAGAATAGCAAACTGCTTCATATACATCCATAGATATTCTTAAGAGAATATCACTAACTAAAATCCCTTGGATGAGATCTAAATAACAGAGTGAGAAGAACAAAGATGGAGATCGACAGACAGCGTGAGCCACGTACCCTCCTGTTCCACAGAGGACTGGAATGCAGTGCCTTCATATTGCCTTTGTGTTTGCTTTGTGGCCAAGGCTTTCTGCCTTGGTGTTTATGACTTCTCTGTTTATTATCCATTTCTAATAAGTACTGATTTAATTTTTGTGGGCTTGTTTTTTTTTGTTTGTTTTGTTTTTAAGAAAATACAAAAGGTAAAATGTACCAGAGAGGAGCCTTCTTGTAAGTATGAAGTAAAAATACTACTTTTGTAAGAAGAGCTAATGAATATCAATCGGAAAATATCATATAGATAAATACTTAATTTTTATGAGCATTTGAATTTTGTATGTCACTGCAGTCTAATAGGATAAAAATGATAAATTATTCATGGACCCAAATAAGTGATTATGAAGATACAACATCTGGCTTTTAATAAACAGTGTAGTTTCATTTGTACAAACTACTTTTATTCGTTTTGTTTTTATACAAAGAATTTTTAAAATACTGAGAAATTCTTTGATATGTACACTTTTAAAATTGAGGCCAGGAATTTAAGGTTCAACTGTAAGAACTGAGTATTAGATACATACTAATATAATATCCACATTCATGGAATACTGTCCTGATACCAATGTGCAGGGAATATAAAACATGCATCTATTATATCTTATTACAGGGAATATATGTAGAAAGTGTAGCCCAATGAATGAATATATGTACATATGCCCACATATGCACACCAGTATTACAGAGAGGATTTGGGGCACCATTGGGGAAAAAAAGTAAAAGGACTTATTTTGAAAATTAACTGTATTTAAGCCTAAAATACACAAGTACTATGTATTACATTAAATAAACATTTTTACTTTACTGTTTTTACAGCCTTTTGATCAAGGAAGAATTCAGAAAATTTTCCATGCTATATGCAGTCGACTTCACACACTTAACAGATTCTCTTCTAAAGCTGCTAAATACTGATGAGAAATATCTAACTGATAACTCTTATAATTTTTGTTAAAACTATATGGTAGAGTGTCCTGTTTTGTTGGCTCATTTAAAGTTTCTGTTAGACATGTCGTAAAGATGGCCAGATGATACCGTTTTTAACATTGTTCATTGGATATTTGTGCTGGTATAGTCTAGATTCAATTACATATGCCCTGGTTTTATTAGCTCTTGATAGTGAATAGTAGTCAGCCCCTATTATTTTTATTCCCAAAAAAGGGGAGTTCAAAGAATGTAAATGGACTCTTCATAGTACTTGGTCCATCTAAGTAGTATATATAAAATGTATAAGTAAGTTATTTGGAAACGTTGAAAAATGAAAATTTTTATCTTACAATTATTTCTATTTTATACCTAAACACATTGGTTCACTTTTTCAGATTGATATTGTAATTGAGGAGCCCTGGTGGCATAACAGTTAAGCTCTGGGCTGCTAACTGAAAGGTCAGAGGTTCAAACCTACCAGCGGGTCTGTGGGAGAAAAGACCTGGTGATTAGCTCCCGTACATCCTAGAAAACCCTATGGGGCAGTTCTACTCTGTCACATGGGGTCGCTGTGAGTTGAAAGTCGACTTGACAGCGTCTAACCACAATAATGTACGTAATTTTAAAATTCAGATTGTTTTGAAATCCTGAAAAGGAATTTAAACCTCGGAAATGAGACAGTCCTCGTTAGACAGCCATCTTAGTCTCCTAAAACCAGTCACCACCTTAACATTTATCTGTGCAAGACAGACAACTAAAAATAATTGTCACCATGTAAATATAATTAGCAGATATAAGACCTGAAATAACAGTACAAACTTCGGCTAAGTAAATATTAACAGACTGATAATGTTAGAAACCACATAATCCTCTGGGATCCATGTTCATATGTTTGTGTGTGTGTGTTTAATTCAGAAAGGAGTAGGAGAGTATCTGTCTCTTGTGTCTGCTTCTACTCTCTAACTGGGGTCACTTTAACCCACAGGCTGGTCACCCTCCCTAACCCCTTTGCTAATGAGTGGTGGTCCTGCCCCCCTGGCTGGCAGGCCCACCCTTCTTCAGCAAGCTGCTGCCCAGGGAAATGTCACTTTATTATCAATGCTGCTTAATGAAGAAGGACTGGACATTAATTACTCCTGTGAAGATGGCCTTTCTGCCTTGTATTCTGCTGCTAAGAATGGACATACAGGTAAAGATGATGACATCTTATCTCATACTCAACTTGCCAAAGGATGGAGAGTCAAAAGTAATTGTAATCATTGTTACGAGCAAAAGGTTCATTTTGGTTTCAAGTTTTCTGCTACAGGTAGTGGAGGATAATCTGTTTGCATGAGCTTTAATGTTTTTGTAAACATGACAAAAATCCAAACTGTACAGTCCTTAATAATGTAAACATTATTGTGGCTAGTAAAAAGTATCTTTGTTGTATGCACAGTGAAATGTATTGTGCATGTAGATATTGTGGTTCTAGAACTGGAAAGCACATTTGAAAATAAAGCGCTCCATCCGTGACCAATTTGGTAAGAACAAAATAGCCCTAATTTGTGGGTTAGAAATACCTGATATGTGATAAAGTCAAGCATCATGATTTTAGCACATGTTGCAATCGGGTAAAATTTTAGTAGTTAGGAAAGGTCACAAGTCTGAAATTGTTTTGTCATTGGCACAATTTATAGTTACTTGGATTTTTTAAGAGAACTGAGAAGTTGCGTACGTGACTTATTGATGAAGTCTGGGAATTATTCTTGTTCCTTAAAATGCAAATTATGTAGTCAAATATATGGAAAAAGACATGATTTGACTACAAATGCAGAGTCGAAAAGTATTACATATGCAAGCTATATGATTGTAAATTAATTCAATTATGTGCTTCCTTAAAAGTTTTCAGAGCTTCACTGTGTTAGAGTGGACTGAATGGAAGATTCTAAAGCTAGGAAGATAGCGCATTATTTTAAAGTACTTTGGAATTCTCCTTTACTTCCAAAGTGCTGTAGGCATATTCTTTAATGTAGAGAAATTAAGTCCGGTAAATAGCATGTGAAACATGGAATCTGGATGCTATTTATGCCTGAGTTAGGGAATTTTCTCTAAGCTTTCTTTTATCCTTATCCATAGAGTTAAGTATAAGATAATCATCACACAAAGCATTTTGAAGATTAAAATTAAATATGAAGTTAGACTTTAACTATTTCAATAAAAAGAATGTTATTTCAGTTTGGCGAATGGATTTGGTTCTCTATCCAAATACATTATATTCTGGGAGAGGCTGGTGGAAAAGTCTGGCAAGGCATTTTCTGAAGCCTGACATTCCTTTCACTCCAAACACACACACACAAAATCGTGTCTTGGTGAGTCTGGGGTATTACAATCATCAGGAAAAGAGGCTGACCTAGGTAGAATTATCTGTGCAGTCTTACATCCTCAGAATTGTCAGATGAGCTGTGCAGGGGAGAGTTCCTGTGGGTTCAGAATCTGTCCACAGCTTGTATAGAATTTGGCTTGTGCTAACTGTAAGTGGGGAATTAAAATGGCTTTCCATTAAAATCCGTAGACTGTGTGAGATTGCTGCTGAATGCAGAAGCCCAAGTCAATGCTGCTGATAAAAATGGCTTCACACCCTTGTGTGCTGCAGCTGCTCAGGGACATGACAAGTAAGTGATGCCGTTTATTCTTTTTTTTTCTATGAAAAGAACCTCTTTTTATACTTTGCACACATATTTTGGTTCTGGCTGACTATGGAAACTAGTGCTTAAAATCCACTGGCAAATAAATTTACTCAACACATTTGAAGACTTAAAATCAAGGTAGGAACCCAGACTTGCTCTTCTTAATGATAAATGCTTGGATAGAGGGAAGTGAAGAAGAGAAATAGGCTGTGTGCAAACCTCAAGGGAATGAACTCTCTTCTGAGGAAGATAATCTATTTCTAGTACATCATCATAGAATGATGGAAGGGAATGTTAAGGAGTTTGTCGTTCACTATTTTCCACTACTGCAATGCCCCCCAAAATTATGTGTGTGTATACATTGTAATGGCATTAAAAATAAAACAGAATTACATTATTTGTAATAAGTCTTAACTACCTAGAGGCAATTTATTCAGTGTTACCTCCCAATTACACATTTTTTTTTTTAACCATTTAAAATAATGGAGCAGGAGCTTTATATACTAAAAGCACAAAACCGAAAAGAGTCTGTTCATTAAAATGCACATAACTTTAGCAGTTATTTCTTCAGTAGCTTACTAAGTCGGTTGAATATGGGTATGATTTTTCTGAAATTAAGAGCTACATTTTGATAATAAAATATAGCTATGTCGCTTCCTTTTTTTTTTTCCACTTGGCTGTTGAGTCAGTTCCGACTCATGACAACCCCACATGTGTCAGAGTAGAACTGCACTCCACAGGGTTTTCAGTGACTGATTTTTCAGAAGTAGATCACCAGGTCTTTCTTCTGAGGCACCTCTGGGTGGACTGGAACATCCAGCCTTTCAGTTAGCAGCTGAACGCATTAACTGTATGTGTCACCCAGGAACCTCAGAGGCATGAATAGCTTTGCAAAAATGGAGGACGTGGGAGAACCAGGGATTGATTAATTCAAATGTGTATGGTACACCTCACATCTATCAACATGTAATGTATTTTATTTTTAAAATATATATAAATTAATCAAATACTGCCAAGGGAAAACATACATGTAAGTAAAATAAATGAATATGTTGTGAATTACTTTCTAATTTGCTTATTATTTAGCCCACCTTGCTAAGTTTATTCTCAACTAATTTTACAAACTTAAGCTCTTGGTGTTTACCTAGTTACTGTAAGTGCCATGAAGTCTTGAATTTGCCGCATTTCTTTCCTTCTTGATTCTCAGGCAGTGAGTTTCTGCCTAGCTCTGTCTTTTGCCTTGCAAACCAGCCCCCTCACCCCTCACCCCCCGCCCCAGGAGACGGGACACCCTCTGCTGTCTTTCTCTACAAGGCAGCTCTTTTCTCTGCCACTCACTGCCTTGTATAGTGGAGCACAGGGTGCCCTGCTATTTATAATTATTTTCTCAAGTAAAATCTCAGAATAACTCAGCAGCCTGACTTTTTAAAACGGTTCAAACTATTCTGAACCACAAATAATATATATGTCAAGCACAGTTAAACCATTCATTCCAGTAAGTCAAACAGATATTCCAAGGACTCCAGTTTTGCAGGTTGGTTACAGAGAAATGTCATAAACTAGGGTTTAGCACTTGATCAAAGCTGCTATTTTAAATTTTCATGGGAGTAATTAAATTTTACAATTGAAATAGATTTCCTGTCCTTGTTAAATACCAAAACCAGTACCAGTTGCCATCAAGTCGACTCCAATTCGTGTGATCCCCTCCTGTTAAAATAATAGAATCATAATAAGAACCCGAGCCCTGGTGGCACAGTGGTTAAGAGCTCGGCTGCTAACCAAAAGGTCAGTTGTTCAAATCCACCAGCCGCTCCTTGGAAACCCCATGGGACAGTTCTACTCTGTCCTGTAAGGTCACTGTGAGCTGGAATCGACTCAATGGTAACTGTTTTTTTTTGGTTATATAAGATCCACAATAATTGAGACATATATGTATGTATACACACACACAGACACTGCATACGTGTAAAAATGCAGAATTACTTTTGCATTTTTCTGTATTTAATATCTTGAGCTGGTGGTGCTTCAAAGGTCAAACTCCGTTTTTATGTAATTAATTGTAATCTTGTGTTTAGGTGTGTAGAATTATTAATTGCATATCATGCTGACATTAATCATGCTGCTGATGGAGGACAGACACCGCTATACCTGGCCTGTAAAAATGGAAATAAAGAATGTATTAAACTCTTGTTGGAAGCTGGGACTGACCGAAGTATAAAAACCAGAGTGAGTACCAGTTTTATGGTTTTTTTGTATCCATGCAATTTACAGTGTGTCTGCAAAACTCTAAAACTAGGAAAATAAAATGGGTTAAAACAGAGGTTGCTTTGTTTTGCTTTGCTTTTTGGATGTTGGATTTGGAAAGTGCCTGACTTCTGGTTTTGTCTCTTCTCTGCTAATTAAGGCCTGTCCATTAGGCTAACCGGCCCTGTAACCTCTGAGCCTCAGATTATTCACCTGTAATAATCTATTTACCATTTATCCTATTTTCAGAATTAGGAAAGATGATATAGGTATAAGTTTTTATTCACTCAGCATGATTTACTGAGCCCCAGCTATTCTGGGGAGCAGAGACACAACAGTAGACAAAACAGCCCCTGCCCTCACGGATCTTACATCCTAGCAGGGAGCGGGGGAGTCTACAGCAAACAAATAAGCAAGAATTAAATAGTAATTCGGATCTTTAAAAAATAATATGGAGAAAATAGAGAAGGGGATGGGAGCTGTCACCTGGAGTGGGGTGGGGCTGTTATTTGAGGAATTAGAAGAGTCTTCAGTGAAAGTGTGACATTTGAGGCGAGACCTGAAGGAATGAGGGTGTGAGCCATGAAGAGACACGGGGAGGAGTGTTCCAGGCACGAGGAACCCAGGTGACACACTTGAAGACTGAGAAGTCAGCATGCATCTTGTCTGACCAGGCCCCAGGGGTTCAGGAGGAGTTCAAGAACTTCCACCATGATCAACTCTTTGCTGTGTTCAGTCATTATTTGTGTTATAGCAGATGCCCAGATTCTTAAAAACATAATAATCACCTGTTCACCCACGCTGCAACATACTTCTGATGAAAGACAAGTGTAGACATTGTTTTAATTTCCAAAGGTCACCTGTACCTTGGCCCTCTTCTGTTAATAATTTACTACACTGCATCCCTTTCACAGAAACATCCTTAAATTTTCTTGCTAAGATAAAAAGGTACATTATCTGTTTTATGGGTCATTCTTACATCCTGACTTTCTTAAGTAAATTTCCAAAAAAACAACCAGCAATTCATGGTATACCCAGGGATATAATAACCAAGGCACACATGTTTTCCAATTTGGTCCCACTGCTAGAACTTTAAAAAAAAAACAAAAACTCCTTTTTTGTTTTTATCTGAGAGAATAGTTTTACATTTCTTCATAGTATTTTATATATTTTATCCAGGAAATCTATGCTGTTGAAAACATTGATTATAAAATTCTACCTTACAGATGAAAAATAAATGAACTTTACATCACCAAGCTGAATGAAAAATAAGTAGTACAACATACAAATTTAAGTCACATCCACTAAGTTAGAGAACACAGAAACCCATGCTTTCTAGCAAGCGTTGATGAGCTGAACAAAAGCTTTAGAGGTACAGAGGTTCAAGAGTATAGTGATTAACAGTGAAATTGGTAGAGGACATTAAGGAGATAATCATTTCTTGTGCCTTTTAATAAAAGGGTATCAGGGGAGAAGAGAATATTGGGTTTTTTTTTTCAGGAACACCTGCATGGCCTTTGTAAGGCAATTTAGGGGAAGATGAGAGAACTTCTCTCTCCTCTGGTGCCTAGAGAAGGCTGGTGCCCAAAAAAGGCATCTACAGCCCAATGAAGAACAAACCATGAAACCGCTTTACCTGACTAGTGCACAAGGAACATACTCGGTATTCCCATTACTGCCCAGCACAGCTTTAGCTAATGATCAAATGATTCAGTCTAAATTCAGATTATTACCATTTATGTCTTTCTCTCTGTCTTCTACCCCATTATATATGTGTGTGTGTGTGTGTGAGTATATATTATATTTGATAATATGTATATATAAAGTTTGTGGTAGCTTGCTGAAATATATTTAGTATAGCAATATGAAATATTACATGAAAAAATACACCAGAGGGAAGATAAAAGTAGAAAGACAAAATAAAGCCAAAATACAAATCATCAAAATAAGGCTCAGATCTTTTACGAAAACGAAGAAAACGAATGAAGTTGGGTGCCTGAAAAGAGGGCAGACTCATCTCTGTATAAAAGTGAGAAACTGTAGACAGGACCAAGATTTTCCCTGGAACAGTGGTTCTCAAACTTTAGTAGGTCAGAATCACCTGGAAGGCTTGTTAAAACAGATTGCCAGGCCCCACCCCCAGAGCTTCTGATTGAGTAGATATGTCTGGGGTGGGACTCAATTTGCATTTCTAATGAATTCCCAAGTCAGGCTGATGCTGCTGGTCTGAAGACAACGCTGAGAACTGCTCTAGAAAATGGTTGTGATTCTACTCTAGCAACCAGCTGAATGAGTGAAGAGACTCCAAAGAAATATAGGGAATGAGCCCAGTAATTTTAGCTGGAGCATTTTCTATGTTTGTGTTTATCAGTATCCCATTGCAACCACAGAATGCTTAATAGAGACCTGTAGAAACTAATGAAATTATTTGGCATTGTTTTTCCTGCATGTCCCCCTTTTTCTTATTATATAGAAACTTTCCTATTGGAATGGTTGGCCTAAAATTTTAAGATCAGTAATGTTGGGACAATGCCTTATAAGTAAAACTGACTTATAACAGCATTCTTTTAGTACATGAGTAATTACGTCATACATGGATGTATACTTTTAAAAATCTTTTCTTTTTTAAATAATATTTTATTGTGTTTTAGATGAAAGTTTGCACAGCAAGTTAGGTTCCCATTTAACAGTGTTTATACAGGTTGTTCCCTGACATTGGTTACATTTTTTATAATGTATCAGCATTCTCATTATTTCCATTCTGTTTGTTCTGTTTCCATTAATCTAGCTTCCTTGCCCCTCCTTACCGTCTCGTCTTTGTTTTAGGGTAAATGTTGACCACTTGGTCTCATATAGTTCATTATTTAAGAGAGCACAGTACTCACGAGTGATTTTGTTTATTTTATAAGCCAATCTATTGTTTGGAGGAAAGGTCATCTCTGGGAGTGGCTTCAGTTCCAAGTTCAAGGGATATCTTAGGGCAATAGTCTCAGGGGTTCTTCTAGTCTTTTTCTGTCCAGGACGTCTGGCCTTATGTAGGAATTTGAGCTTTGTTCTATGTTTTTCTCCCATTCTATCGGGACCTTTTATTGTATCCCGGCTCAGAACGGTGGATAGTGGTAGGTAGGCACCATCTAGTTCTTCTGGTCTCAGGCTAAATGAGGCCATGGTTTGTGTAGGTTGTTAGTCCTGTGGACTAGTTCCTTCTTTGAGTCTTTGGTTTCCTTCATTCTCTTTTGTTCCCGATAAGTAGAGACCAATAGTTGTATCTCAGATGGCCACTCGAAAGCTTTTAAGACCCCAGACGCTACTCACTAAACTAGAATGTAGAACATTATCTTTATGATCTATATTATGCCAATTGACCGAGTTGTTGCATGAGACTGGTCCTAAGCTTTTCAGCCCAGTAAACCAATCCCTCGAGGTGTTTGGATATGTCGAGGAAGTCTGTGTAACTATGCTCTCTATGTGCTTTATTATATATATGAGTATATATGCAGCTCACGCAAACTTGTATATACATATGCCTACAGATACACCTATACATGCACACACATGTACTCACATATGCTTTCCTATACACACATGTACATACATATCTACCATGTAACCACACACATATTTTTTGGTTATTATTACTGTTGCTGCAAAATTTTATGTTATAGCATTTGCTGAAATTGTCCTTTATTCTTGCATACTTCTTGTTGTCTTCATTTACCTTGGTCAAGTTGTGCAGACTTCATCCATATTGAGTTTCCCATCACCAAAGATAATAAGTGGCTAGTATCTAGAAAGTGATTCCCTCTCCCTTCCCTCCCATCCCTGGTAACCATCAAAGAACATTGCTTTCTGTATATATACCTACTCTTGACTTTTTATAAAAGTGAGACCATATAGTATTTGTCCTTTTGTGATTGACTTAATGTCCTCCAGATTCATCCATGTTATGTTTTGCGGACTTCATCAGTATTCTTTATAGTTGCACAGTATTCCATTGTATGTATTTACCGTAATTCATTTATCCATTCATCCGTCGATGGACACTTAGGTTGTTTCCATCTTTTTGCTATTGTGAATAATGCTGCAGTGAACATAAGTGTGCGTATGTCTATTCATGTTAAAAAATCTCTTTATGCTAAAGTTTATTCTCTTCCTTAGTATTAAATTAAGGTTTTAGTTCACCATATACAATGTTCAGTTAAGGTCTTGGGCAGTGCCACCTCACTTCAAATGGTTAACTTTTAGGCAGAAATGGTCACAGAATAGCAAACTTAAGTTATAGAAATGGAAATATAGTAATTGACAGAGGTCAAGAAACTTCACTTAGCTCATGGGCTGTATTTAGGATTGGAATGCCTGCTTCTCCCAGCTCAGTGATCCCTGCCCAAGAATAGTTAGAGGTGAACTTTAAACAATTCTGTTCTCAACCTTAGTGTTATAATCGACCCTTCCCCCTGGTCACTTTGTTTTCAGGATGGCTGGACACCAGTTCACGCAGCTGTGGACACTGGTAATGTGGATAGCCTCAAGCTCCTTATGTACCACAGAGCACCAGCTTGTGGAGACCAGTTGAACGAGGAGGAGCCCGATTCTGGCATCTTTGACTTGGATGGAGGAGGAGAACGTCCTGAAGGCACAGTCAAGCCCGTTGTGCCTGCAGACCTCATTAACCATGCCGACAGAGAAGGCTGGACTGCTGCCCACATTGCTGCTTCAAAAGGTTTTAAGGTGTGTTTGCTAGCAGCTGCCTCATCCTACCATTGTAATTTGACAAGTGGCAAAGTTGTCTGCTGTTGCTTAAGTGTATTTAAATTGAATAATTTGAAACTGAGTGATACCATGGCAGGAGATTATTAGCTGCCAGAGTGAATTGACTTTTTTCCCTATCCAGAAAATACTTACGGTCAAGGGAAGAGGAGACTTTTCATAAACCTCATTTTATTTGGAGTTTGTCAGTAAAAAATATGAGGGTAATTTCAAAAATTTTATCCTACCTACAATTAGCAGAAGAAGATTGGTATTGATTTCATCCATTGGGTAGTTTGCTTCAGTACACCACTGGTTAGAGGCAGGGCCAGGATCCACACCTGAGCTATGGAGTTCATGCTCTTCCCCATTCCCTGAGCTGCCTGACTTATGTCCTACCTGTGCTCTCTTTTTGATATATAAAAGGGAGCACTAGCTTTCACTCATCAGTTATTCTTGTTAGGTGCCGTCGAGTTGGTTCCAACTGATAGCAACCCTATGAACAACAGAACTCATCAGTTAGAGTAAAAAAATTCCAATTCCTAAAGAAATAGCATGATATAGTATGTCATTCACTCAAACTTCTTTTTTTGTTTAGATCATTTTAGCAGTAATAATGGGTTAGCAATAATAAGCTATTGGGAAGCTCCTGGGTGCAAGGCAATGTCCCTGGTGGTGCAAACGGTTTGCACTTGACTGCTAATTGAAAAGTTGGCAGATCGAATCCACCCAGTGGCACTGTGGAAGAAAGTCCTGGTGATCTACTTCCCAAAAACCAGCCATTGAAAACCATGTGGAGTACACTTCTACTCTGAAACACGTGGGGTCGCCATGAATCAGAACCGACGCAGTGGGTGTGAGTAGGGGTGCAAGGCACTGTGTATGCTAACATTTACAGGTATTGTATCTGCCGTTAGGTAGCTTCTAGTCCAGTGGCAGGGATGAGAAGTAGAAGACAAGTGTAGGTTAAGAGAAGCACAAAAAACCACCACAAGAATAACAGACATGTGCTCGATACAGTCTAAAAATGCTGTGTTGTTGTTAGTTGCCATCGAGTTGGTTCAGACTCATAGTGACACTATATGACAGAGTAGAACTGCCCTATAGGATTTCCAGGAAGCGGCTGGTGGATTCAAACTGCAAACTTTTTGGTTAGCAGCCATAGCTCTTAACCACTGCACCACCAGGACTCCATAAAAATGCTATGGTTGTGTATTAAATAGAACACATGTATTTCAGAGGGCAGAGTTGCAGGGATGTGAAGGCCAGGAATGGCTCATTTGGAGGAGATGGAAATTATTTGGGGATTTGCAGGGTGGTGTAAATTTCCCACTCCTCACTGGAGAAAGAGCAGTTCAGGTGAAAGAAGCAGCAGGAACAGGGGTGTGGAAGCAGGGAGGTGGAGAACAGCTGCATTTGAATTAGTGAGGAGTGTTGAGAAGTAAGGCCAGACTGGGGGTTTAGCGGGAGAGCCCGGAACATGGGACCTTCCATGCCAAATTAAGGAATTAATCCAGCAGGCAAATAAAGCCCTTGAAATAAAGCCATTGCACAAAGGAGCTAAATAATTGGTTCTATAGTTTAAAATAATGAATTTAGCAGTAATATTTAGAAGATTTGAGGTTATAAAAATATTGGTGGTAGAAGAGATAGACTAGGTGAAAGATAACAGCGGTGAAAGTAATGAGAGCTGTTATGGACTAGAAATGTCTAAGAATTGAACTGATTACATATGGAAATAAAGGAGCTGAGTAGAAAGATAGTAATGTTTTCAGGAGGAGCAAGGAAGCAGCACCATTGTGAACAGGAAGATAGAATGGGATTTTAGACGTACTGAGTTTAAGTGGTATGGTTTGTTCATCCAGATGGAAATAGCTGGGAAGAGTTGGAAATGTTTTTTTGGAGCTCCTGATTGGGTAATTTCCTGTTGTTGTGACCAATAGCAGAAGCTGTTCGTTTTGGACTTAGATTTTAAAAACTAAAAGTGAGAAAAGGAATGATTCAGTTCAATGTAGATGTTTGTTAGCAGTAGGATTTGTCCATTTTACCCTTAAACAAAAAAAGTCTGGCATCTTAGCATATAACATACTGATTTAAATGGAATGCAATTGCATTTGACATGAATGTTTTGAGAAGACAAAGATGGGAAATGTGAGAAGTTTAAATCTGAACATGCAGTTAATGTAGGACAGTGAATCTCACTTGGTGGTAGAGAGGTGCATAGAAGGGGTAGATTGCAACCTACCTCCACCCCCTACCAGAAGATCTCTGAGTGTAATGTGAGATGTTACTGATAGGAGTGGATTGTGCCTGCCCTTGGCTTGGAGGCAAAAAACAAAAACAAAACCCCTGAGCTTTACTGGTCTAGGATGTTGGACCACTGAACTTCTAGTTAAGGCGAAAGTGAAGCCCACTCCCCAGGGCTGCGTCTCTCTGCAATGTAAAGTAATTGTGTTGTGACTCAGCTCCTTAATTATGAACTCCTTATGCATCCTGGGATGTTTTATGATCAAGGATGGTGTCATCATCAATGCTTAGGCCCTTGGCACCCCATGGATGCTCGGTCATTGTTGAGTGAAGGGAAATAAATAGACCTCATTCTCATAGAATATGACTCTCCCATATTCTCTTACTTTAAGAGGAATAAGGTGAATTTTGGACAAGAATGGAGAGATTTTAAAAAGTGTGCATGACTGACAACATTCTTACACAGCTGAGCTATTAAAATAATAGATATTTTAGTCCTAGAGTGGATATTTAATCTTCCAGTCTAATCTAATCATTTTATGGTTAGGGCATTTGGCCCTAGAGGTTTAAATCACTAACCTAGATAGAGGTTGGGAATGAAGCCCAGATTGCCTGAATCTCTCTCTCTTGGCACTGTACCATGCTGTCTGCCTTCCTGCTCAAAGGTATTGGAAAATATTTTTTCATCATTTGCTTTTAATGTTTATATTCTGGCTGAGCTAGTTCTAAAGAAAGACAATTAGGCCAGTTTTCTGAAAAAATAAATTATGAATCTGACTTAACCGTTGTTTTGGTAAAAAGATTATACACTGACCACAAGTAGGAACTTTAAAAGCTACTTTTTTTTTCTGTTGACAGCATGTATGTATGCAATTTTCATGAGGTGGTAGCATCATCGATACTCAAGAGGAAGAAGACTTCAGTTTCTGCATTGTTTTTGATAGAGAATGGTGGAATTTCAGAGCTTGAGGGGACATTATAGCTCATCCAGTCCAACCTTGTGTTGGAGATGAAGCAACTCAGTCTCAGAAAATGGTGTAACTCATTTCCCAAGGTCGAGTCATAGAAGATCAGATTCCCAAATCAGTGCTTTTTCCATTTTAGTCTTCGGTCTTTTTCCCAGTGGTTAAGAAATTTATACAAATCAGCTTCTAGGATTTGGTTCTAGGAGTACTACTCTCTAAAGCTGGCCTCTGACTACTGCAGAGAGATTGTTGAACTAATCATTGAAGATAAATCTTCGTTTTAGTCACGTGACGTGAACAGAAAGGATTTCTTAGTGAAACTCTCTGTGCTGTCATGACACTTGACACATCAAGTTCCTGCAACAGAAACAAATTAGGGAGATTGGATTTTGAGCATCTCTGTTGTCCAAGCTCTCATACCCAGGGATTTTTTTATTTAATGGACCACTTGTGTTTTTTTGACTACAGAAGTAGATTGTAATTCTAGATTATATATTGCCAAAGAAAGTAGCTTCCTACCACGCATGCTGTTGCTCAGTCTCTCTGGGTTGTTTAACATGTTGACTGTTTAATACAAACCTTCCCTGGGCTTCCAGAACACTGACACTTCCTCACTTCCCCTCCTGCTTTGCTGAACGGGCGTTCTCTTCTTCTTCTACTTCTCTTTTTTTTTTTTTAACTATTTTTTCTCTTTTGCTTTTTAACTCTAAGTAACTCCCAACCTTCATTCTTAGCCCTCTGCTCCTATTTAAGAGTTTATTCAGTCTTTTCCCTTTTAGCAGTGACTTCTATGATAATTAGTCCCAAACCCGTATCTCCAACCATGACTTCTTCCCTGTGTTCCAGACATTTATTTCCAGCATTCTAGATGTCACTGTCCCTTGGTCAGGCAGTGGCCCTCTTGTCAACACCTATAGGTCATCCCTGTATTATGTTAAAATGCTCAGCTGCTAACTGGAAGGTCGGCTGTTCAAACCCACCAGCCTCTTCACAGGAGAAAGATATGGCAGTCTGCTTTCATAAAGATTTACAGCCTTGGAAACCCTATGGGGAAGTTCTACTCTGTCCTATAGGGTTGCTATGAGTTAGAATCGACTCTACAGCAACAGGTTGTGGTCTGCTGTAGAGTGTTGTTAGACTCTGCCACGTGAGAATTTGTTGTTTCTTCTCATGCTGTATAGATTTTACCCCAGTCTTGCCAGGCAGTCTGAGTGAAGTTTCTCTCTCTCTCATACACAAGACCCACATGGAACCCTGAGAATTGGGTTCCCCCTTCCTAGTTCATGCTGCAAAGAGATCAAGATGATAGGAGGTACTGAAATTTCCCTTGTCATGCAGAGTTAGGTCACTGTCGAGAAGAGAAGGTCAGATAAGATGCCTGCAAAGTTGAACCAAGTCTTTGGGACTGGATGTTAATCATGATTGATAAAAACCTGTTTTATTGATTTTGGTTATCTGTGATTGTCTTCTTTTTTTTCCTTAATTTTTAGTGAAATTATTATTGAAAAAGCCAAGCTGACTTGGCTGTGCTATGGTAAACAGAGGGAAGGATAATTTTATCCTCAAGCCAGAATGTCAGTGCAGAGTATTACATCCCTGCTTAATTTGGGCAGCAGTGATTGACAGAACCCTGGAGGGAACATAAACTTAGCCAACCAGAGCCCACCCTGCACTCAGACATGGATCTTCTAGTGGTTTGTTGCCAACACCTTTCAGGTATCTTGAGTTTTGACCCTCTTCTCCTCTCACTCTCTACTCTCTCCCTTGAGTGATCTTACTGATTCCAAGAATGTAATCTGTAGTGATTCCCAAATCTTATCTCTAGCCCTGCCTAATCTCTTCCTGAGTTACTCCAGGAAGATTCTACCTAGGATGTCCTTGATAATTAGGGGGAACAAACTTTTCAGTTTGCCCAGTAAACTCAGTTTATTCCTGTTATCCCAGTGCAGTTATTAACAGCATCTCCTTTTACTCTTAAACCTGTCCCAGTTTCAAGAATAAAATTATATGGTAACCTGTTGATGACCATATTCATTTTTGCTTCCATAAGAGAGTTCCACATGGATGTATCCTTGGGCTCCCACATTAATGCTCCTTAACCAGTCAGCTGCATCTCCTCTTTTTCCTCTCTTAATCCAGTAACATCACCTGCATTCATGTTTACTTGCTCCCTCTCCCTAACTTAATGCATTTAAGTGATCAGTACAACTCTAGATTTTATTCCTTTCATAAAGGATTTTTGACTGTGTTGCCTCTTCATAGTCTCATGGGCACTGCCCATAGGAAGCCCTCATTATCTGCTACCTGGCTTCGTGCAGGGCCGTGCTCCTGGTCTCCTTGTCTCTAGTCCCTCCACTTCCACGAGAGTGGGCTTTCTAACAGGCGAATGTTGTTATGCCATTTACCTGTTGAACATCTTTCCAAGGGTCTGTCCACTCCGGCGTAAGCACCTGGCTCTTAGCGTGACAGCCATGTCCCTTCCTGATCTGGTCTCTGTCTGTCTCCACAGGCACACTTCTGTCTCTTTCCCTAGCACATCCATGCTCTAACCATGCACTCCTGACTGACTGCTGTGCAAACATCCTGTATCTTCTTTTCCTGTCTTTGCACCTGTTGTGCCCATTACCTCAAATGGCCTCTTCTCTGTCTTGACCCTTCTCTGCCTGGAAAACATCTCGGTTTAAGTGTTGGCCTCCAGGAGTTAGATGTTCCCAGGGCACCTCTCCATACTTCCCTTAGAAAACTTGTGCTTTATTGTAAATGTTTGCATGTCTCTGTCCCTTTCTCCCCCTTAAAAAAAAACTCTTTCATCTTTGTGTATGCCATGCCCTATGGAGTCTCTGACCCAAGAGGACTAAATGTTTGTTAAATCAATGAGTGAATGGACGATGACATTTCTCTCTCTCTTAGCTGGTCTCCTTCCCATCACCCTCTTCCTCTCCAGTGTTTCTTCCTTATGCACCATTTGGTTTAGAACAGAGTTGACCAAGGTACCCTGCTACTCATACACAGCCTCCATGCCTACGGAAAAGCATCAAAGCTCCTTAGCACTTAGCCCTTCACAGCTGACTCCAGCTGACTTCATCTTTGGCCACTCACACTTAATTCCACCTCATTGCTTATGCCATTATTTCCCATCGTAATGGCTTCCATTCTCCCAACCTTCCACTTTGTACCCCCACTCCCCACACCCCCAACCCTTTTTGCAAAAACATCAAGGACACCCACATCCCACCTACTTTCACTTTCTCTCTCTGCCCAATTCTAAACTTGGCTCGCTGTCCTGACTTTATCTCTAGCCTTTTGGAATTGGGGTTTCTACTTAGTCTCTCTGGCGTTGATACCTTGCTTCTCAGCTGTTCGTAAAGGTCCCTGGCAGAGAGATTTCTCATTATCCCTCAACATCTGTTCTTTCTCTCTAATACTGGATCCTTCACTTTTCAACTGGGCCCATGCCCACACCAAATTAAGACTATATTTTCCAGCCTCCAATTGCAGGTAAGTGTGCCCATGTACCTAAGTCCTGGCCAATGGGATGTGGGTGGAAGTGAAAGCTGTATTTTAAGCTATTGCTTTATTTATTTGAGTCTTTGTTATCAAAGGTATACCTGTATCCTAATTAGTATAAGCATATTGGCTGGATTCATTAATTCATCTGGATCGCTTGCTCCACATCATTTGGGTAGCATACCCTGCCCAGTTTAGACCCTCTGGGAATCTATTTCCCAGAGCAGTGACTGGCATCATAGCATTTGTCCTCTTCATGCAGTCTCACATCTCAAGGAGAGAGCTTGGATACTTTTCTCCACCTTCCCTCTAACTTGCCCTCCTTTTCCTTCTCCGCTGCCATCCCTCTTCCTCGTCCCTCAGGAGGGGAATTTTTGCTCATCACTTCAGCACCCTTTCCTATGTGTATTTTCCCCGTGTCTCTTTACTACACTTTGGGTTCCTCCCTGAGAAATGGAATAAAAAAAGACCATTAAAGTCAAGTAGATTCTGACTCAGAGCAACCTTATAGGACAGAGTAGAACTGTCCTGTAGGGTTTCCAAGGCTGTAATCTTTATGGAAGCAGACTGCCACATCTTTCTCCCATGGAGCAGCTGGTGAGTTCGAACCACCAACCTTTCAGTTAGCAGGTGAGCACTTAATGACTGTGCCACCAGCGCTCCTTTGAGAAATGGAACTGTTACTTTAATCATCATCACAACCCTGAGCACAGTGTCTGGCACAGAGGTGCTTAGCACCAGTTTTGTAAAATGATTGTGAGAATTAAATGAGCATTAAATACTTGTAGAGCATTAGAACTGTGCCTGGAACTTACGACATGCTCAATAGTTGTAGCTGTTCAGTTGGGTTGAAGTTTTAATCCTGTTTGTGTTCCCCTTGAGCCCGCACAGTGCTGTAGAATTCACACTTGAAGCAGTGTGTGGATACACATTACCCTCTGGGAACTGACAACTTCCTGCTTCCTTAATTATTATTATTATTCCTTAATATTATTCCTCATAATATTACCACTGACCTACCTGAGTGTAATAAAAATTAGAAGTAACCACTTTGAAGGTGAGAAATGAAAGAATCTTAATTCAGGAGAATTGCAGACATCTGTTGTGTCTTTTATCATTTCTATTTGTAATTTGAAGTTACATCACCTAGAATTATCTTGAGAGATCAGTGGTATTTATTGAGAGGTGTAATAACTCCCCACTTAACTGAATATTTGGGTTATTTTCTAATTGATGGTGATGATGTTGATTATAATAATTACAACAGCTAATAAATACTGAGAGTTTAGTATGTGCCAAGAATAAGCTTTATGTGCATCTTTTCATTTAAGTCACATAACAACCCTATCAGGAAACTGAAGCAGAAAATGTTTGATGATTTACCAAAGGTCGCATAATAATTTGTACCAGAGGAATTAGAATTTAAGCCTGTTTGGCCGTTACCTGCTTTTGCTACAAGTACTAACCTGCCTAATAAATGTGTTGTTTTTATCTCTTGTCATTTTGGGAATTCACAAGTTTAATGCATTCTATTTAATTGCATTCTGTTTAATCCTCTTATTAGAGTTAAATTCTAAATCAACATTGTCTGAGTTTCTTATTAACTATCCTATTATTCATTACTGGTTTTGTACAAATTAGTAGTAACAACTGCTTGATAAAAACTGTTATTTATATAGTGGTTTTGTTTTCAGTTAACTCCTTAGCTTAGTGAGTTCTTACATCTAACCCCAGGCCCATGGAAGCTAGACTTTGATTACAGTTTTCAAAGGAGATTCCTCCCACCTGAGCAGGCTAACATGAAACAGATGTTCTCATTGGTTCCCTTTGTAGGCAGGCAGATTTTCTGTACCTTCCCTGACTTTAGTCAGAGATCCCCTCGTGGAGCTCCCCCATTTTGTGGGGCCCAAGGTCTAGTCAGTCTCCCATCCCCTCAGTGTCCATTAATCCCCAAAACACTAGGTTCTCCATATCATCTTTGCCTTCAAGTCAGCACTGGCTTCCTGGTTCCAGTTTCACTAAATTGGTGATTTCGGCTTACTCTTTGTTTTTCTTTCTGGCCCTTGGGGATTTCCTGTACTTTCTTGTGAACTTGTTATTGCATCTAAAAATGTGTTTAGGGGGGCAATATGAAGCAACTGAAATTCATATACTGCTGATGGGAGTGGAAATTGGTATAACCACTTAAGAAAACTCTTTGCAGTGTCTACTAACATAGAACCAGGGCTTTAAACTGGTTTGTTCCAGTTCGAATCCTTGCTGAGAATTTGCTTCTTCATCCCAGGTATACTGAATCAGAATCCACAGTTGAATAAGATCCTCAGGTGATTCTTATGTATAATAAATTTTTGAGAACCACTGTTCTACTAGTGGTTCTCAGAATTGGTCCCTAACCAGCAGCACTAGCATCGCTTGGGAACTTGTTAGATATGCAAATTTTCAGCAAGGTTTCAAACGAGAACCCCGCATAGAACATATGTGTACCCTGTGACCCAGCAGTCCAACTCTGGTGTGTATATACCCAACAGATATGCAGACGTGTTCACCAAAGGACATGTCTAAAATGTTTATAGTAGAACCCAAATGTCCATCAACAGAGGAATGTATAAATCTATAAATAAATTGTAGTGTAGACATATAACGAAATACCACACAGAAATCTTTTAAAAAAAGGATGAATTATGACTACTCCCAACACATGGATGAATTTTACAGACATTGTGTTGAATGAAATGATAAAAGTTGATAGAGCAGAGTTCCTTGGTAAATATCTTGATGTAGAATCCTACTGTGCAACTATTTATTAGAAAATGTATGTATTTTATATTGTCTTCTACTTTGCATTTGAAAAAATTCAGAGAACTAAGACTTCAGTTCCTAGGTCACTGATATGTTTTTAGTGGAGACTTCCTTAACACAGAAGAGGAAAAAGTTGAAAAAACAAGGAACACAATTTTCAACATCAATTGGGAATGTTTTTCTAAAAGCTCAACAACACAGTGTTTGTATTTTTCAAATAAAAAAGTAAGGCAGCGTACAATCTAAATATAAATGTACTTAAGAGGACTCTGGGGCGTAATCGTTAAAATGGAGTCGGCACTTCACCTACCAGAAAGCGATTAATAGCTGTAATCTAGAAGACAGCAAAAAGCATCCAATTGTAACAAAAGTCTTTTTGGTTTATATTGCCAAATTACTGTAAAATGATCTTGTCTGATGAAGCCAATTTCTTAGTTTCCCTTGGCAGACTGAGTGATTAGTAAGCTAACATTTTTTTTTTAAAACTAAGAGACTGTTCAGTGGAACAATGTTTTGATCCTATGACTCACATTTAAATGAAGTATTCTTTGCTTTTCATCTCTAGGCATTGTTAAGATTAATTTGTACATCAAGTGTGCTGGAATTGAAATAAAATTTTAGCTATGAGTTCCTAATTGGCTTGCTACAGGCATCTGACTTTTGTCTTGGGTGTTTGGTTCCAGTTAGCTCATTTGTAGCATGGAGGTGACAGAGCTCTTGTCTTTACAGAACTGCTTAGAAATCTTGTGTCAGCACGGAGGGCTTGAGCCTGAAAGGAAAGATAAGTGCAATCGGACTGTTCATGACGTCGCCACTGATGACTGCAAGCATCTGCTGGAGAATCTGAGTGAGTGACGTTTACAGCTTCATAATTCACCTACGCTGGGGAGCCTCTGGGACAGTGGGAAGAATATGATGCAACTACATTTTTCTCATTTGCTTCATAACCTTTGAACCCCCACTATCACAAAACACTTTATTGATTATCAATGGGGTAATTATTGCCTTTTCCGTGTAGAATGGCTTTTTGCAGAATTACTACCACCAGCAGCCATCAAGTCAGTTGTGACTCATTGGAAGCCCGTGTGTGTCAGAGTAGAACTGTGCTCCATAGGGTTTTCAGTGGCTGATTTTTCGGAAGTAGATCTGCAGGCCTTTCTTCCAAGACATCTCTGGGTGAACTTGAACTTCTAGCCTTTCAGTTAGCAGCCAAGCACGCTGTTGCACCACTCAGCAACTCTCTTTGCAGAATTAATTGCTATTCAAATAATGCTAGATCTTTCTTGCATTTTACTGACCTCAGAGAGCATTTTAAATAATTACCACTCTTTACTTCTGACTTAGATTGTTTTTCTAGACTGTAGACTAGAAGGGTATGAGGAATCAGAGCCGAGTACTCTGCCATCAGCTGATCCTATGAACCTAGGCATATCGGTTGCCCTCTCAGGACCTGGTTGCCTACCTATATATGAAAATAATTGATGATCTCTTGGGTTCCTTCCAGCTCTAAGAATATATGCTCCTCAGCACATTTTCTGAAAGGTTTCCTTGTGGGTTTATGAATATGGTGGGCTGCATCATACCAAATATTATGACTTCCTATGTCAAGATTATCACCCAGTCTACCCAGTCAGCCAACTGTATCTATAAGCAGAATTTTAAAAATTGAAATGTTTTCTTCTTTAACTAAATTCATAGATTTTCTTTTAGATTGTAAATGTTGTTGTTAGGTGCCATCGAGTCGGTTCCAACTCATAGCAACCCTATAGGACAGAGTAAAACTGCCCCATAGGGTTTCTGAGGAGTGGCTGGTGGATTTGAACTGCTGACCTTTTGGTTAGCAGCCATAGCTCTTAACCACTGTACCACCAGGGCTCCAGATTCAGTATAAGAAAGAGTAGAGTCAAGGAGACCTATTAGGACATCACCATAGTATTCCAGATGAGAGATAATAATGGTGGTGCAATCCAGGCTTATAGCAGTGGAGGCAGTGAGAAGTGATATAGCTGAAGGTGTAGAGCCAACAGGACCCCTCATGGATTGAATGTGACGTATGAGGGATTAGGGCCTCCTAAGTAACTCTGAGGTGTTCAGCCTGAGTAGTTGCCAGGATAGAAATGCCGTCAGCTGCTAGAGGGAAGGCTGTGGGTGAAGTAGGTTTTGCTAAGTAAAATCAGGAGTTTTGTTTTGGATGTATGAATTTGAGATGGCTGTTAGGATATCTATGTAGAGATGGCAGGTCAGCAGAAATTCAAGTATTTGCTGGATATGTAAATTTTGAGTCATCCATCTATAGATATTTAAAGTCATGAGACTGGGTGAGATCACTTAAGGAGTGAATATACATAGAAAAAGAAGAAGAGAAATGAGCCATGGAACACCCTACCATTAAGAAGTCTGGAAAAAGTGGAGGGACCAGAAAAGGAGTAATATTAAAGAGCAACTAATGAGGTACAAGGAAATCCAAAGAATGTGATGGCCTAGAAGTTTATCAAGGACAGAGAGACCTGTTATGTCAGATGCTGTTGATAAGAAAGATGAGGACTGAGAACTGAAAATAAAGTAACCCAGTAGTCAGTCACTTAACTGCAAAAGCCAGTTTAAGAAGAGGATCATAAAAATACACATTTTTAAACATTTTATTTTAATTTAAAACATACAAAGTAATTCTTGCACCCGCTTTTAGATGGTGGTCTTTTCCTTATATGGTTCTGCTGATTGAAGTTCCACATATTCTTTTTTAAAATAAACCACACTTTTAATGCATCATCTATGATTTCTAGTGTTTTGAGGACTTAAATCCATAAAGATTACAGCCAGGAAAGCCCTATGGGACAGTTCTACTCTGTCACATGGGGTCACTATGAGTGGGAATCAACTCGGCAACACCTAACAACAGCAGCATTTGCCACGTGACAGTGTGCTAAACCCATTACGAACATAAGTTCATTTACTCTTCATAACAACTTGATACATATTCCTTCTGTTTTACAGAAGAAGAAATTGAGGGACAGGGAGATTGAGGTAATTTACCAAGTAACACAACCGGTAGCGGGCTGACCTGGTGCTCATTTCTGTGTGATTCTGAAGCCACTATGCTAAGCCCACTGACCCATCCAAATACAGACTGCCTCACTCATGACATTATTTTTGAAGGTGAAGGAAATGGCAATGTAGGGGATTCAGGGTCAAGAGAGGGCTCTGTTTTTCCTCCTTTTTTTTTTTTTTTTTTTTTTTAAGAACTTGAGAATCTTGTTGAAGGGAAAGGGTCAATGAAGCTGAAGAGATCAAAGACACAAAGAAAGAAAATGGGTTCGTGCAACATGGTAACAGAAACTGGGAAGGGGCTGAGAAACCAAAACTTACTCCAGTAAAAGAGCATTCAATTTAATGTTATTTAAAGAAATAAGATAGCTGTGCTTTGGTTTGTTTTAAAAAATGTTCGTATCTTTTTATTTTATGTAACAGTTTTGCTGTCTTGCTATCAGGATTTTTTTTTTTTTAACTTCTAATTCTTTTATTCTTTCAACAGATGCTCTTAAAATACCCTTAAGGATTAGAGTGGGTGAGACTCAACAAGACAACTATGGTTCCGATGATTTTGAATGCGAAAACACAATATGTGCTTTAAATATCCGGAAACAGACATCGTGGGATGATTTTTCAAAAGCAGTGAGTCAAGCTCTGACAAATCATTTCCAAGCAATCTCTTCTGATGTATGGTGGAGACTGGAAGACGTGACGTTTAATAACAGCACTGAATCTAGCATCGGTCTCGGCACAAGCAGCATACTATCCATCATGCTAGGTATCAGCAGTCCTACAATGAAAACAGTTAAAGATCTGGGTTTATTTATGCTTGTGGGCTACATAACATGATACATAGTTCGTTGATTAAGCACATTCAGAGCTCGCTTGTGGCAGCTGTCTGTGCTGAAACACTTGCGTATTCACAGTGCAGCCATTACATAATGTTGCCTTTTGGTATAAAAATGCTTTTATGCCTCAAATAATACGCAGAGAGTAAAGGACATGAAAGCCCTTGATGAGGCTTTGTGATTGCACTTGCTATTCTAGATAAATGCAGGAAATGAATTGCTGCAGCTGCTTTCTAATTCACAAGTTCAGAGCACAGCTCCAGATTGGTCCTTGTGCCACGCAAGGTGCTGTAGTCCACTGACATCTCACCTCTACAACAGGAGCCCTCGTCTAGAGTTGGAAGAAAGCGCCTCAATGAAGATAACATTCACAGCTCCCACATGGCATGAGTTGGGTGATGGCTGGTTATTTCCGCTGAGTAGACACCATGAAACAGACTCCAGAGAAATTATAAAGATAAGATTTGCTTTTGGGTGAGCAGAATAAATGCTCTATAAACGTTAATTGTCCCTGGTTATTTTCTTCCCCCTTGCATCAGAAGAATTAACATCTGTGGGTCCTCTACAGCTATGCCAGGACTGTGCTGGGCACTTCGGAAATGGTACCTCAGTGAGTCCTTACAACAGCCTCATTGTACAGATAACTAGGCAGATTACAAGATGATCTTCCTGAGTTCCACAGCTAATGAGCAAAGCAGCCGGGAGTCAAACCAGTCCATCTGATCGGAAACCCCGTGTACTTTCAGCTGCACCTTATTGCAGAAGAATGGCCAAGTTGGAGGAAGGGGAGGCTCTTACCATGCTATTAACGTACCAGCTTATTATATAAGAAAGTGTTTTATTCTGTTTGCTTACACGTGCTAATATCACGCAATTTTAGGGCAGATTATGACAAGTTGATTTTATGAATCTCTGGTATGATCATGAAAATTATTTTCTGGAAGTATTATTATACAGTTAAATAATTGCATTAAGAAAAATAACTCATAAATGGTTCCCAGGAATCCTTTTTGCCGACACATCATAGTGTTGCTCAAGGTGTGGTACTGCTCCAAGGGTCTCATAAACTAAGTCAGCAGAGCCACATGCATATTAGCCCTCACTTAGCTAACTGGAGACTGGTGAAGGCAAATGAGCATTCACCACCGTTGGACACATTTACCTCTATAAGTAATGGATGCTAAGGCTTGATTGGTCCACTCTCCATGCTTATCACAGAAGTACAGAGCTATACAACTATACACTGAAACCTAGTAGTATTTCTGATCTAAAATTTATTAAGTTTTGTAGGTAAAAGGCTTAGTTTCCTGTCTGTCTATAATTGGTAACTGTGGTGTTACTGATGTATGCATGTACGTGATTTTGCTGGTTTGATGGCCTGAGTTAGACTAAAAGAACCTTAGGCCAACAGATAAACACAGTTATAAGGGGTATACATGAATGTTTTGGGAGCGTGTTGACAACAGAAATCTAACGAATTGATCTGGAGAAGAGAAGAGATGAGACGAAATACATATTACTAATCCCTCCCTAGAGAAAAAGGAGTCCTGGTGATGCAAAGGTTAAGCATGCAGCTGCTGACAGGAAGGTTGGCAGTTTGAACCCATCCAGTGGTTCCACAGGAGAAAGACCTGGCAATCGGCTGCCAGAAAGATTACAGCCAAGAAAACCCAATGGGGCAGTTCTGCTTTATCACATGGGGTCACTATGAATCAGAATTGACTCAACAGCACCTAACAACAACAATAATCCTTAGAGAAGACACCTCTGGGGTGAGACCCATTCTGAGCAAGAGTAACCTTATTCTGAGCACCTGAAGTTACCTGGTTTTCCTGGACTCTACAAAATTGCTCTCTCTGAAGCTAGAAAAGGTGGCAGGAACCAGATCAAAAAGGGCCTGATGTCCCTTCCAAAGTGCTTGGACTCTGTGAGGTGGGCGTTGGAAGAACCATGGAAAGGTTTTACGTCTTGATCAGCTTTGCTGTTGAAAACGTAACCCCAGAAATATTTGGTTGTATTGTTATTCTCCAGGCTTCTCTTTATCCCTCTTAAAGACTGCTTTGGAGAGGTCTGTAGATTGAAGGCCTTCCTCTTGACTTTCAACAAACAAGGGATTACTCCCTTGTGCGACCCTTCACATACTCTGTACATGCCTCTGACAACTGAAGCTCTGGAGTCTTTAGGATTCTCACCGAGAAGATCATGTATTAACTTATAATAAAAATGATTTATTTATTTATTTATTTATTTGCAACAGGAAGTGTTCCATGGTCAGCTGGTCAGAGCTTCGCCCAGTCCCCGTGGGACTTTATGAGGAAGAATAAGGCTGAGCAGGTCACTGTGCTTTTGTCAGGTAAAGATGTGGCAAACAGAGGTGACATTTAAAGAGTTTTACTACATGATTGCTTCCCAGTACCAGTTTTTACATCTGCGTGTTTTTGTCCTGTGACCCCCAGCCATGCTCATGTGACTCCTAAGTAATGAGATGGTTTCTGAGACACTTGATTAAGGGAAGAAAGTTAAAAGCCTGTGTTTTTGATACCTATGGCATTGTCTGTCCCTGGCTTTTTTTTTTCCCCTTTTGTTAAAAAAAAAAAAAACAACGCATTTGCCAATTCAACATGTTTTACATACACAATTCAGTGACACTGATTACGTGAATCAGGTGCAGCTCTCACTGGTGGCCGTTTCCTGCGATTCAGATTATATCACTTATTAAGAACAAACCGGAGGCCACTCTGACTTGCTGACAAGAGAGTGACAGAGACCGTGTTAGGAGAAGCGTCTTTTGTTACTGTCAGGTGTATAGATGGCTATTATAATGGGACCAGGCTAACATTTAGTGAGCACTTACTATTTGCTAGGCCTTTTTGTTTACACAGGACACCTGGTGGCACAGTAGTTAAAACACTCGGCTGCTCCCCAGGAGAAAGATGTGGCGATCTGCTTCTATAAAGATTTACAGCCTTGGAAACCCTATGGGGTAGTTCTGCTCTGTCATGTAGGGTCACTGTGAGTCAGAATTGACTCACCAGCAGTGGGTTTGGTTTTTAACAGGTGGTTTACACATTACAAGTATAAATTCATTTAATCCTCATAACAACCCAATGAGGTATGTATTTCTGTTTATCCTCATTTTATAGATAAGAAACAGAGGCCCACAGAGATTAATTTTCTTGCCTAAGATCATACAGCTAGTAAGTGGTATAGGAATTCTCAGCCTCTCAGCCCTTAATTCTAAAATGCTACTGATTTCAACATATATTTCCCATACATGTGAATGGGTCTTAAAAAAATTCAGTCTCAACTAATAAAGTTTTATTTTATTGTTTGAACTGTCTTATTGAAGTTTAAAAAATATATATATAAAGTGTGAGGTCATCCCAAAAAATTCCTTTAGGCTCAAACAGTATATTGAGAGAGTGGCAGCACTTGGCAGCAAGGGAGCAGGGCACCTACAAGGAGACCCCAGACCTATGCACCATTGCTGGCCAAGGCTAGAACTTTTTGAGATTGGGATTATCTAGGATACTGAACCCAGCAATCAGAGTAGATACCAGCTGCAGTGTTGGAGCCGGGATCTGGAAGCCCCTGACTGAGATTGACAGAAGATGGGTGGGCATCCTGAGGGAGAGGAAGGGACAGCTGGGAAACTCTTAGGAGGCCAGGAGCAGTGGCTTTTTACCAAGCAGTATGAAGTATTTCAGTATTTTCACAATGGTAAAAGCCTGCTAGTGCTTCCTGGCCAAATATCAGCCCTGCCTATGATCAGTCAACAAATACGTTTTATCTTTTATGAGAGATTCTGTTGGATTTTGATCATTTGCATTTAGTAAGGAAGAGCCAATTTTCCTTCCATGTATTCATTTCTTACAGGTCCTCAAGAAGGCTGCCTCAGTAGTGTGACTTACGCATCTATGATCCCTCTTCCAATGCTGCAGAACTACCTCAGGCTGGTAGGTCCACTCTGCCAGGTGGAGTCTTACATTTCCCATTCTTGACACTGGAGTACTGGTGGCCTATTTTTATGTTCAGAAGAGGGTGAGCCACACCCACACTGTGCCCTGCACCCTGACAACACCATTGCCTTCCTCAGCTGGAAAGCTGCTCATTGCTTAGTTCTGGATTTTGTTTACTGTCATGTCCAGGTGTCAGTCTCATGGCCCTGGAGACCACCTGTGACTTGCAGAAAATTATAATTTGAGCAAGAGGAGGTTGTCTTCCATTAACAAAGACTTGACATCAGATACATGATCATCAACATGGAAGGGAACAGCCATAAGTATCAAGATGCAGTGCTATAAACTTACTGTATATTTACTCAAATAACACGCATTTTGTACTTTTTTTGCCAACCATGCCCTCCCCCCACCCAAGGTATTTTCATAAGCACTGAATGGAAATTCTTTTTTACATGTTGCTGTTAAAAAAATTAGCATAGCGTGCTTACAAAAATACCTTGCCCGGTGAGGGCTCGATTGGAAAAAAGCATATAATGTGCGTTATTTGTGTAAACTACGGTATAGTTTATAAATCGAATAAATATGGCAGTATTCATTAAGATATTGATTTGGCCACTTTAACAGAAACCAAACAATAATAAAGGACAGAAATTTATTTCTCTTATACATAGAAATCCCAGTGGGTGAGAGGTCCAGAGGTTAGAGGGAGGGCAGGTGACTGCTCTGGTAGGTGGTCCAGGGACCCAGCACCTTCTCTCTTGTGGCTCTGCTGTCCCTTAGGGTAATGATTATGTCAGCTTGGTCAAAGATGGTTCACCACTCCTATATTCCATTCTAGCCTGAGGGAAGAGACCCTGCAGGGCAAGCTCCTGCCTTTAGGGAAGTTGTGCACATCCCTCTTGCCCACATTCCATTGGCCAGAATTTAGACACATGTTACCTACTAGCTGGGCAGTGTGGTCTTTTGCTAAGCATCCATGCACCCAGCTAAAACTAGGTGCTTCTGTTAGGAAGAGGAAAAGGAAGAGTATGATTTTTGTGGGAACGTAGCAAATGCTAGATACAAAATGGATAAATACAATGCCTTGCATTTATTGAGCACTTACTATATGCCAGGCAGTTGGCTAAGTACACTTACATGTTTTATTTTATTTATTCCTCAAAGTATCTCTATGAGGTAGGTATATCATCCGTTTAATAGATGAGGAAACTGAAGCAGAGAGAGGTAACATAACTTGCTGAAGACCATACAGATAGTGAATGATGAGGCCAGGTATTGTATAAGTTCTTGATATGTATGTGTGTGTTTCTGTCTAAAACTAATGTTGATGATACAGAACATTACATAAACACTTCTGTTTGCCACCTTAATTTGTAAAGTCTTTAAAAAAAAAAAAAATATGAGTGGATTGGACTAAGACCCTTCACAAAAGCTGTTTCCATAAACTCTGAATTGATGTCTTTGTTTTCTCCCCTGATGAAAAGAAGTACTCAAAACCATTCCAGAGAACTTCTAGCTAGGCACAAAGTTGGGATTGATCTTTGTAAAAGCAGCCACAGTAGTGTATAAACATTCAAAGGCCTTACAATTCAGGAGAGATGGAGTTCTGAATCTGATATTTTTACTTTATTTCTTTTGCTGTTTGCTCTCATCTCCCCGAAGCATCAAAGGGCACCTGAGGGTCACATTTGAAAAGAAAGTAGATCTATCTCATTCCTTTGCTTCAGTGGAGGTTGAAAGGTGTGACCAACTGGTTTTCAGGAATGTAAGCCTCAGGCCCTGAGTTGGACCACCTGGTATAACTAATTCCTTCTGTCCTTTCTCCCTTCTCGGCTTCTCTGCAGAGGCAAGGTTCTGTACAAATGGCCCAGGGCTTTCCATTCATCTGTGCAGCTGATAAAATCAATAGAAAGACAATAACATTGAATTACAACTGCAAATTAGCCTTGACTGAGCAGATCTGTGAAATGAGAGTCTACTAGTCACAGTGCACGTAGGATATTCTAAATACACGTATATGTGTGCCCCGTTATGCATAAAACACAGTTTAACTACCAATGACTAACCAAAAAAAAAAACCAAACCCACTGATTCCGACTCACAGTGACCCTATAGGACAGAGTAGAACTGCTCTATAGGGTTTCCAAGGAGCAGCTGAGGATTCAAACTGCCAACCTTTTGGTTAGCAGCCAAGCTCTTAATCACTACACAACCAGGGCTCTAAATGACTAACAAACTAAAGACTAAATCAACACTGTTGGCCGTTCTATTCTCAATTTAATGAATGTAAAGTTTTTTTAAACCCCAAAATTAACTTTTGGATTAAAATAAAATAAAAATTTATCACTTATTTTAGCAAGCACTTAAGAATTTAAAGTGACAAGGGAATAATGTTTTATAATAGTTGTGTATGATTTTTTTCTTCCATACAAGGTTATAAGCCCTTCAAGGGAATAAAAACCCATTGCCACTGAGTCAGTTGCGACTTATAGTGACCCTATAGAACAGAGTAGAACTGCCCCATAGTGTTTCCAAGGAGCAGCTGGTGGATTCGAACTGCTGACCGTTTGGTTAGCAGCCAAGCTCTTAACCACTGCCATGTATTATGCATTTTTCTATCCTGGTTTGCTCTTTAATATTTGACAACCTTTTATTGAGAGCCTCCTAAATACATTCATGGAGCTTCGGTTCTAATGGGAGAAGACAAAAAGCAAATGAATAAATATACATGTAATGTTGTTGTCGCTGTGAGTTGGAATTGACTCGATGGCAACAGGCTTGGTAAATGGGAATGTTGTTATTAGATGCCTTTGAGTTGATTCCGACTCAAAGTGACCCCATGTGATGGAGTAGATAGAACTGCCCTGTTGGATTTTCTTGGCTGTAAAAACCCAGTGGGGCAGCCTAGAAAATACTGTGGGCCAGTTCTACTTTGTCACATGGGGTCGCTGTTGGTCGAAAATCAACTAGGTGGCACCTAACAACAGCGCGTACATATATATGTGTGTGTGTGTGTGTGTGAGTACTGTAATTTCTCTTGAATTCCCATTACTCTCTTATACCTAGTCTGTAAAGAAGGGACCTCAGCAAATGGTTAAAATCCTCTGTAACAAAGGGCTCCAGTTTTTTGTATCCTGAACACTGGGTGTGCCAGTGTTGTTTAGGGGGGATGTTACATGAATAAATTGACAGTAACTATGTCATTTGTGGCTCTAAAGTCATAAATAAATTAGTTCTTTAAAACTGAGTGTCAGAGAAGTTGGAATTAAATTCCTAGCTATAAAGCATGAGATGTTAAGCTGTGGTCGTCCCAATTTTTGTTGGCTCTGTAAAGCACTTTCATTTTTCATTCTTTTTTTGAGTTCAGTGTCTTGGCACAACCTGGCCTAAAGCTGTCTTTGGACGGTAGAAGCTTTTACTCAGACTCTGATAAGGGAAGTGCTGAACACAAGTTGAGGTTTATTGTAAAATGCCACAAGTCTGAAAACACCTGGAAACTAGTGGAGACCCCAGCTCCTCTAGTAAACCACACTCTGCAGAAAAATAGAGGAGGAAAAATAATAATAATAAAGGGATGGATTTTCCATTGTTGAGGTCATTTGTTTCCATTTAATCTGGAACCATTTGCCTTACAAAGCACTAATTGACATGTCATAAGAGCTTCCTGAATAGGCTGTGAAAACACAAGCATACAAGGGGGATTGATAGCATCGTGATAAAGAGGGCAAGCAATGTCCCTTCACTAATAAACAGAAATGACATGTTGTAGACATGATTTAGGGCATAATTCTGGTGAATATAATTCACCTTTTAGAAGTTGAGTTAGTTTTCTTTTTCAAAGAACAGATATCTCCTTTCAACATAATTGGAATATTTATATATACAATATAAAATATATTTGTAAATATATATATATATGTATGTGTAATATGTATAGATAAATACACACACACACACATCCATCTTTAGAGCCCTCTGCTGGAAGCAAGGAGCATATATATTCCTTATACCCAAGGTCTTGCTATTTGGGGAAATGTAATATGGTGATGCTAGAACAGATGAGTATGTTTTCTTGGCAGAGCTTTGCATGTTCACGCCAGTCTCAGAACAGTAACAGGCTCCTAGCCATTATGTTAATTTTTTGGTTGTTGTTGTTCAGATCTTAATGGTACCCAACACAACTATATCATCTGAGGCAAAAGAACAAAACACCATTAACTAAAACTTAACTGAAAATGGATAATAGCTGAAATGAGAAACATACTCATAGAATGTATGCATCAGAATGTAGGAACCATCTGGAAGTCTGTGTCTTTGTTTATCCCTTTTTTACCTACTTAATTCACTTATTGATTTGTATTTGTATTCGACCTTCTTCCACAACAGACGTTAGACTATGTAAACACAAAGGGCTTACTGCTAGTGAATGGCCTTTTTAATGAAATTCAAAATTAAATGCTTCCTGTCTGTATTCCTGAGAACCTACAATCTGAGAACAAATAAGGTGTTGAAATCGAAGACAGCTTATCTGTGAAATTGGGTCTCTTGCTGTTATATCATTTCAAAATCAGTCTTAAGAACGTGTAGGCAGTTTGACAGGATGGCTATAACGAATGTAGTACTCTTGTTTTCAGACGTGAGACAAGAGTAAATAGCCATACAAGTCGAAAATCTCAAGGGTAGAATAGTCAGTAAATCTTGAAAATCTTTATCCTGTTTTACTGGTCTGAAACAATGCATTCCTTGTGAGAGAATTTCTCCCCCTGTAAATCATGGCCACTTGGGATTAATTTGAAGAGTTCAAGATTTCTAGTTTAAAATTGTACCTGGCTATACCTAACATGCGATTTCCCACTAAGGTACTTTTGAATCATTGTTTAAAACCTCACAGTAACAAAGAAAATTAGAACTGTGATCTCCTTTTAGCAAGAATCTGGAAAAATATTTCCACTACCTTTAGGGGCAGTGGAGCGCTGGTGGCGTGGCAGTTAAGAACTCGGCTGCTAACCAAAAGGTCGACAGTTCGAATTCACCAGCCACTCCTTGGAAGCTCCATGAGGTAGTTCTTCTCTTGTCCTATAGGTTCGCTGTGAGTCAGCATCGACTCGACAGCAATGTATTCGGTTTAGGGGCAGCAGAGTGTTACACCCACTTTTTCAACACTGAACCTGAAATTAGATAGGAAAGTACTTTCATCCATCTCTTACTATCTTTTTGATGATTCAAAAAAGGTAAGATTTTTTCCAGTTAGACAAGTAGACATATATCCTTTTACTACATGAGCAAGTAGCCATTGAGTTAACTCCAACTCATGGCAACCTCGTGTGTGTCAGAGTAGAACCGTACTCCATAGGGTTTTCAGTGGCTGATTTTTTAGAAGTAGATCACCAGGTCTTTCTTCCAAGGCAATTTTGGGTGGACTAGAAACTCTAGCCTTTCAGTTACTAGCCAAACGTATTAACCATTTATACCACCCAGGGATTTTTTACTGCATAGTCTGGTTTTTTCTCTTTTTTTGCCACACCATGACATTCTCCTCCAGCCCCCTGTCAGTACACATCCTTTCACGTCCATTTGGAAACCACAACTGCCAGAGTGACCTGAGGAGGTACCTGGTGGGACTGGTGAGAATGTACAGCATCCCTGAAGGTGTACTATCCATAAGCGCCTGGGCTGCAGTGCTTCCTTGGGCTGCAGCTTATTCGTTTGTCTGCCATGTTGGGCAGCGGGAGTTCCTCCCACTGTAGCCATTGCTGCTTCCTTAGTTTAACTAGCAGCTATAGCCATCAGCCTGCCATTCACCTGATGGCCTAAGGAGGGCGTTCAGCCAGAGAAAAAATGGACAGCGAATGAGGCCAGTGGTCGTCTGCACATCTTGCTTTATTGCAGAATTCTTCCTGTGGTTTCTTAGTACATAAAAACTTACAACAACAAATTAGCGTTGTGCCTATGAAAAAATACTGCAAGACAGAGTAAGAGAATATCATTCTGAAAACTTGGACTGGAGGAAGAGCATCCCTTGAAAATTACTTACTAGAAAACCCAGAAAAAAATTTTGGATAATTATTTTTATTCGAACCCACCAGCCACTCTTTGGGAAAAAGACCTGGTGATCTGCTCCTGTAAAGATTACAGCCTAGGAAACCCTATGGGGAGTTCTACTCCATCCTACAGGGTTGCTATGAGTCGGAATCGACTCAGCAGTATACAACAACATAGAAGGCAATATGACAGATTATGAAGCAAATTTAAAAAACCATAGTGGAGTCCAGGTTACATTAAAAAGGGGGAAAAAGAGAGAGGTAAGGAAGACTATAAGAACAACCAAATGTGCAATGGAAAAATTAAAGTTGTATTTGAGGCAGTAAAGAACCGAACTGAGACAGTGAAAATTGTATTCAGTGTTGTGAAAGACTAAGTTGAGGGGCTCTCCCAGAATTTAGAAGAGAAGGACAGAGTTATAACAATGATGAGATAAGGTGATAGATACCCAGAGAGAGAACAGAGAGGGAAGCTAAACATTATAGCTGTTCCTGAGGAATAAATAGAGCAGAAACAGGAGCAATTACCAAAAACATAATGGAAGAAAAATATCCTAAGCCAAAAAAGGCCTGAGTATGCATATCAAAAGGGCCTACATGTTCCAATTAAGATTGGGTGAAAGAGGCCACATCTAGACAATTCTGGGCAACATCTTTTTATTATAAGCACAATCTGAACGTTCCTTAGGGTTTCTCATCTCAGGTACAAATGAGGACATCCTTTCCATCTGAGGTTTTGTGGTTCCACCTATGGAGCAGAAGCTCAGCTGAACTTTCTAGAATATTCTTTTCCCTCATATCTCTGGGGGAGTCTTCTGTCCCAGTCTTGGTCCTTGTTTACACCTCCACCATTTCTTGGCTGGCAGACCACCACTACCGCAGTGTACAGCCCGGGCTACTGTTGATTTCATCCTGATGTTCTTGGGCAGCTACAGGTACTGTCATGTTTCTTCTAAGGCATGCTTCTCTTCTCATTGCCATCCTGGCCCCGTGTGAATACCAGCTGTTCCCTTTTTTATTGAAGGCTTAACAATAATGGAATAGTATTCGAACTGAGAGAAAATCACTACCAGATATGTTGGTTTTTAAAACCTAAAAACCCAGTCCCAAGCCCAGTGTCTAGACCACATCCCTCCCTCACTCATGGCCTAATGCCCAGTGGCCAAGCCTGGCTTTCCTCCATCTTCCGAGAGTTCCCGCAAGCCTGTCTTGGTCTCTTTGGAGTCCAGGGTCAAGTCTTAAAGGTCCCAGGAAAGGAGGGGGTTCAGTGGCCTTCCATGCTAAAAGTTGCCCCTTAAGCCTTCCTTTCATATCTTATAATCTGCCCACGTAATGATGGACCGTGTGCGTGGATACTCTTCCCAGAAGTCCACCCCAGCCACCCACAAGGATGTGGCTTCCCCGCTGATCTCAAAGGGGCAACCTTATCAGAGCACAGTAGATCAACAACAGCACAAAGATACACATACATGTCCTACATTGTCCCATTCCAAATTATAAAAAGAAAGAACATTTTCATGTATAACACTTCTTTAAGTCTGGAAGGCTCAATCTTCACACATGAGTGACATAACAGAACTGGGTAGATTTGAGCTTCACCTGTCTCTGAGTCCTTTTCTGCAAGACCTTTCCAAAAAGAAAACTTTTCCCGAGCACGTGGCCTGGGAGTTGAGGTTTTGACCTAGAATAATGGAAGTGGGCAGGTGACTTTCCCCTCCCACATTTGCTCCAGACGTTACTGCCTTTGTCTTGTATAGACAGGAATTGACTTTCCACCCAACTCCTAAGAAGTCAGCATAAAGATATTCTCTGGTATACATCAGCTGCAAAAAGATGACATCCGTGTACCCTTCTTTAAGAAAACACATAAATAAATGCTTGCATATGTAATATCAATTATGTAAAGGAAAAACTTTTATTCATAGTGTTTCTTTGGGGTGGTGACACTATCAGTGATTTTTATTCTGCTTATTTATACCTTTTTTGTATTTTCCAAAATTTACTTAGTGAAATATATTAACTATTTTAACCAGTAAAAGGAAAACGAAATAAGTGTTAGAAAAATTCAGGAACATCTGAAAGAGGTGATAAAGGAAAATATTACAGAGCATCAGCAGGGGACAAAATACACTAAGAACTACGTTTCCCACCTAATGTACTGAACCTTACAACAGAAAACAGAGGAAAGAGAGAGTACCAGTATGCTTTTTCATAAAATGTAAACTCTTGATAAATACTATACTTTGTCACTGTTTCACATTGCAGTGAGAGACTTCAAGTGCCCAATGAATAAAGCTAATCCCTTAAAGATTGTTTTGAATCTTTGGGAAGGCTTAGGACAACCAGAAAGGAAATGCCACCGTTTTTTTCCCCTCTGCTTCTCAACTTAGCATTTTCACCTGAGCTCTCCTCTTGGTTTATCCATAGGTTGAGCAATATCATAATGTCATTTTCCATGGCCCAGAAGGAAGCTTGCAAGACTACATAGCACATCAGCTTGCACTCTGCATGAAGGTATTGATTACCTGCATATGCACTCCTTTTCTTTGACAATTCGAGAGTGTATAGAACTGATCGGTCTGTTTTCTTATCACAGCACAGACAAATGGCTGTGGGTTTCTCCTGTGAAATAGTGAGAGCTGAAGTGGATGCTGGTTTCTCCAAGGAAAAGCTGGTCGACCTGTTCATCAGGAGTGGTAAGACCATTTCAGGGGACTGGATTGTGATAACCAGAAGGCATGCTCTTCAGTGATACCATTAAAATGCACTTTGTGGCTTGGGGATAATTTTAAGTCAACTTTTCAGTTATTCAGCAGCTCATGGGATTAAAATTAGAAACCCAAGTGAACACATGCAAGAAAGTATTTTCATGTATGTATCATTGCATCTGTTGAGCGGCGTGCATTTTCTTTTCTTTCTTCTTTCTCTTTTGCTGTCAGTCATGATTTGTTGTGGGCATACTATGTAAATGGCACTAGTGGTATACCTAGGGGGATAGGTGGTGGAAGCATCCCCTCTACCCTCTGGGGCAGACTATTGTATCATTAATGCTGTTGAGAACTGCTGGAGCATGGCAATGATAAAAAGCAGACCAGTTTTAGTCAGTTTCATTATTGTTTATTAATTATCTACAAATAACGTGCCCCTTTGTTCCTTGGTGACCAACTCAGCGTGTCTAAATCTATGGTTAGCATCTTCTCAGAGAGCTCCTCTTCCTAACTTCCCAATTTTGGTGAATGATACAATTCTCTTGGCCACCTGCAGTTGAAACTCTGGTTTTATTGGCAGGTCCAAAAACCTAAATGCCCCCAGTGCCAAGCAGAGCATGTTAAGGGGTGAAGCGGGCTGGGGGTGGTTTGGGGAGGCCTGTCCTTGTCCGCTGCAGCTCTCCGCTCCGGTAGCTCTTTGCTGGCAGAAGTGTAGATCCAATGTTGTGAAGTCTTGTGACTTTTAGGAAAAAGCCGGAAATCCAGGTTTTTACATGAAAACTCTTGGATTTTTTTTTCTTTTTTTTTTTTTTTTGCAGTGTTATCAACTCTTGCCATTTTTTAAAAGTAACATGAGGACCACATAGAACTGCCAGGTCCTCTTATTCATGGATCTTTCACCCTTGTCTCCACAGGCAGTCAGTCTGTGGTCAGGCCCTGCCAGGTCTGTTTCCTTTTTCATCGATCCCCATTGGCACCATCTTAGCTTATGCCCCCTATTTCCTATAGTCCCTGGGTAGCGCAAACAGTTAAGAGCTCAGCTGCTAACTGAAAGGTTGACAGGTTGAATCTACCCAGAGGTGCCTTGGAAGAAAGGTCTGGCAATCTACTACCAAAAGATCACAGCCAGTGAAAACTACAGAGCACAGTTCTACTCTGAAACACATGGGGTTGCCATGAATCAGAATCGACTTGACGGCAACTGGTTGGTTGGTTCCTATATCTCATCTGCTTTCCTGTAAGTGGCTTCTCTGCCCACTGCTTCTTCTCCCTGCACATATTTCACAGGCCTTGCAGCCCCTGACTTAAAGCCTTCTGTGATTCCTGGCCCCCTCATCCCTCTATTGCCCACTGAAGTAAGTCCGTGCTGTTCAAGTCTTTCCATTTAGGGCATTGGTCCACCTAATTGGCTTATCTGACACTTTTTAATAAGTGTCTGTGCTCCAGCTATTTCCTGCATCAGAAAAGTCGCCCATTCATTCGTTCGTATGGTATTTCTTTCCTGTGTATCCTTTACTTTCCCACTTCCCGTGTGTTTGCTCACGCTGCATCTTTCATCTGGAATTACAAAGTAAAGACAACCCATGCACACATTATTACTGCCCTTGGCAGGAACTGTTCAGAGTACTATGTTGTGCAGTACTGATTAAAATAGATACAATCTCTGTCTTTCTGGAAACTACAGGAAAAGCCCCCGTCAAAAGGCTTTAAGGCCACCTCAGACGAAGCCTTCTCTGATCTCTCCAGGGAACAGCAGTAGACTTTGTTTCCACCTCTGTGCCCCACCTAACTATAGGTCAAGGCAGTTGAGAGTATTGTTTCTTCCTCTGTCTTGCCCCCACCCACGTACATGTTGTGTGATGAACTCCTTGAACGCTAGTACTATAGCTTACTCTCCTATTTAGCCTTGTACACTGATTCCCAATAATTATTTGTTGAATGAATGAGTGAATTTCCCAATGCAAGAAATAGCTTGGGCAAAAGAATAAAGAAATTCTGAGTCACATTCAGATGTCAGCAAGTAGAAGGTCTTGCTTGGAGTGGAGGAAGAAAGAAGTAAGATTAGAGAGGACAGACATTAATAAGGGAGTAGATGATAGTCAAGGTGGATTGGATTTGAAATGCAAGGTTCTTAAACAAAAGACTGAGGCCAAAGAGTCTCCACTATAACTACTTTTTTATGTAGGAAGTGGTGTATCATCTCCAAATACAAAGGAAATTTTATTGTTTATTTGGCTTAGAAATTTATAAGTAATTTATTAACATTTCTAATTTTTAAGAAGTGTCTTCCTTCTCTTTTTAATAACAAAACTAAGACACAAATATCAGGTTCACCTGTTAAGTCCTCGAATGCAGTTGCCCAGGTGAGTGCTCTGAGAATCATGGTGATTCTTCAGTTTGTCTTATCCCCCAGTCTCTGCCCTTCTGGGAACTACAGGGAAAGCTGTTTTAAGTCCCTCAATTCTGTTCAGTCTGATTCCTATATCTCATCTCCACCTCTTGCTCCCCATTCGCCCTACCACTTATCATTTCCTGCTCAAGGGAATGTGGAGGCCTCATCACTAACCCATCTTATTTCCTGTGGTCTCACTCTCCCACCAGCCCTCTGCTGGGCCTCAGAGCATTCACTCTAGAATGCAGAAGCACTCGGGAGAGCCCCTTGCGGTATACTTCAGTGGCTCCAAAATAAAAGCTGCTGTTCTGTGAATGTCATGTTAAGGATGTGATTATTTGCCCTCTGACCTTGCCCTCAGTGCTCTCCATCCTCATCTCCTAAAATTCCCACCACCTCCATCACCATTTCCTCAGTAGGTCCCGCTGCTTTTGCCTGGTGCAACGAAGAGATAATGGAGAATATATACGTAGTCAAGCAGGTGAGGGCATGAGAGGCTGCTGAGCAGTGAGCCAGAAGAAAGACTCCATCAGTGGCTGTGGGATTAATTCTCCTATATGCAGAGAGCACATAGCGGGGAGGATCCTTTGAATAATGAACAAAGTCAAGAGGTGATGGAAAAGTACAGAGGGTTGAGAAGGCAGAGATCTGGACAAGGAAAAAGGGGGTCCCTAGGCTGTTCCAGTCATACTTCTGGAATTATGAGGGTACAGAAAGTGTCACTATTCTCTTGAAGGTTTTTATGGGTTTTTTTTTTTTTTTTTTTTTTTTTTTTGCTTGTTTTCAATCAAATTAAATTGATTAAAGTACCTTACTACAAGTAAGGAATACACTGATTCATAGGTATTCAACATTTACTCTCTGGTTTTTAACCTTGTTTTCTCTAAAGAAAGAGCCTTAAACTGTTTGGATTGGGCTGGAGTAGAAATGACAATTCCATTGTTGAACTTTTATCTTCCACTGAGCATGGGACATACATTACCTTATTCTTTCCTCTCGACAACTGTAGAAGAAAGCCAGCAAGAGTGTCACAGAGCAAGAAGAAAAGGGGTGTACGAGCAAAACATGCAAGAAGGAGGAGTAGCAAATGTATTTTAAATGATGAGTTTTAAAATCTAAAACTTACATGACGATTAAAATGGTGACAGTGAAGAAAAGAATGTAGAACAAAGAACACCTCAGAAAGAATGGCATGGCACTTATGCTAGTAAGAGTTGCTTTGTGCTTGTTTACAATAACATCTTCCTTCTCATATTGCCTTTTGTGAGAGACAGTCATGTCACATGGCTCTGTTATTTGGTAAGGAGGGTGTGAACGCGCATTAGAATCAGATTGAATTTCTCTTCTATGTAAGGGATGGAGTTGGCTTAGCAAGACAGAGAGACATGCTTCTTTTAATTCCATGTGGCAGTGAGTGGTAAAAATAAGTAAACACTAGATCTTTATTTTAAAATAATACTCTGAATTCCTGAGAGAACTTTCCTTTTTAGAATTAATGAGTGCAATTACTGTAGTAATACTAGGAGAACATGACAGTCATTATCTACATATGTGACTTCACCTCCTTGAATCCTGCGTTGCTGGAAGCTCTAAAAGGCGTACCCTTTATTCTCACCTGGCCTGTCAGAGCATCCTCCCCACAGAGCCTTGTTTTAAGTTGACACTGTAGGGGCTGTTTTTCATCCCCGAAGGGGAGACAATACATTTTGGATCACCCTAGACACAAAGGTGGCGTAGTGGTTAAGAACTTGGCTGCTAACCAAAAGGTTGGCAGTTCAAATCCACCAGCTGCTCCTTGGAAACCCTATGGGGCAGTTAGTTCTACCCTATCCTGTAGGGTTGCTATGAGTCAGAATCAACTTGATGGCAACAGTTTTGAGTTTTTTTGTTTGTTTGTTTATTTAGACACAAAGGAGTTTGGGGTTGACTGTTAAATGTGGTATGTTAATTGTTTTTGAACCAACTAGTGTTGCTGTAGAACTATCTAGGGTGTATGGAACTGGGGAAGGGGATAGCCCTCAGGCTAGCAAAAGGGTATTTGATTAAGATTAGTAACTTGCAGGAGAGGGCCAGGGCTGATGGAGCCCATAAAGTTGGACGAAAAGAAAGGACCAAAAAAGTAGACCAGTTTCAGAAGTAGGGCTTTAAAATAGCCTAAGGCAAAGGAAATCCAAATGGCTGACTTTTTGGCCATGGGTTAAAAGGACTTTCCAGCTATATAACATGGGGTGGTCATCTTCTCCATTTCCATAAAACCTGATCAGAGGCTGATGAATCCTTCAATGTTGGAACTGTAATGAGTTACCACTTCTATAGTTGGTTAGAATTTTCAGCCTGAAACTACTAAATAACCTGAACTACCCATTGCTGTCGAGTAGATTCTGACTCACGGTGACCTGAGCTAGACACATGCTGTTTCCCACCTAAAATAAAATTTACCTGTGGATCTACTTGTTTAAGGATGCTGAACTTAAGTGCTCAGGTGGAGAAATAGGTGTTACTCAATAATTGAGGAAATGAGACTGGCGGCATTGAAGACAAAGCTTTTCACCAAAGAAACCCACACTGTATTATCCAGTTGGTAACTCCTAGGAGGTCAAGATAAACAAAGATGTGGTAGAAATCCAACCATTGATGAACAGTAACCCCTTTGTGTCTAGGGCAAAAGCTGCCTATTAAAGGTGGAATTAAGTCATCAGCAATATAATCCTTGCTTGTAGACCAGGAAAATGAGTTTACTATCTCTTTTGAGAGACCTCCTGCACTCCTGTCAACTCGTGTATTTGTATCTCCAGCCTGAATCCTCTCTCCTTACTCCCACCCACCTGCTGGACATCTCGGAAGGGATGCCTCACCCACATCAGGCCCGAAAAATAACTCATTATCCCAAGTATGCTCCTGCTCATGTGTTTATGCCACTGTTAATGGCACAACCTCTTCTCTGACCCAGGGCGGGAACTTCAGAGTTGTCTGGTATTTCCTGCCTCTCTCTCAATGCAGTCAACTAGGGAGCCTTCCTGATTCTGTCTCAGAATGCCTTTTCATCTGTGTGTTGGCCTGGATGAGGCTCCCGTCACCTCTTGCCCTAACCACAGCAGTAACAGCCTAGTAGGTGCATCCTCCTGTTCCTTTCCCCTTCTGTCAGTTCTTTGCACCAGAGTGAGGATCTCAGTCAGAGTCAAATCCTGTTTATCCCCTCCTTAAAGACTTCCATTGACTCCCCTTGCTGGCAGCTTCTCCCTCCTAACATGGCATTCTGGGTCTTCCACTTTACATTTTGGGTGCTTCTAAGGTTTTCCGTCAGCTGCTAACCTAAAGGTTGGTGGTTCAAACCCACCCAGTGGCTCCGCGGAAGAAAGCCCTGGCAAACTGCTTCAATAAAGATTATAGTCAAGAAAACACATGGGGTTGCCATGAGTTGGAATGGACTGGACTACAATGGGTTTGTTTTTGGTTTAATGTGAGGAGAAAGACTGAATTGGTATGTAAATGACAGTATATATATATACAAGGAGGATGGCTTGATAAGCAGTGGTACACACTGCTTTGGTTTGGGTTTTCTGAGGCTTTATATCAGCAAGCTGCCCTCTGGCTGCACATTACTGTCATCAGGGAGCTTCCAAATGGCCAGTGCCTGGACCAGCACAGAACAGTTTACTCAGAATCGCCAGAGATGGGTCCCAGGTGATTCTAATGTGTGGCCCAGGATTAGGATGCTGTCTGCTGCTCTCCCCCTGCCCACAGCTGGCTTTACTTAATTCCCTTCCACCAACCTGGCTCCACCCAAGTCCTCAGCCCAGTCCTTAGCGGCTCTGAGCTCACCATCATGCCAGTCTTGTAACTGTTCTGGCCTTGACTTGATGCCCCATCCGTCCTAGGACTGACCTCTGCCTGGTGTCCCAGCCTCCATTCTTCTATCTGTGCCATTTCTTAAAGCTGGAAAGCCTTCGTCTGACCTGCCCATCTGCTAAAATGTCATTCCCCATGATAGGCCAAGCTTAAAATGCCACATCCCCCAGTTAGAATCGGTCACCTCCAGCGTTCCATAGCTCTCAGCCTGGACATGCAGCGAGGCGGCACTGGGTACACGTTTGTTGAGATGCAATTAAATGTTCCTTCAGATCCCTTCGAGCTGGTTGCAGCAGCTTCAGGGCCACTCGAGCTAGCCGGACATTTAACAAACATCAAGATAAAACTGGAGACCTTCAGTTCCAAATTACAGAGAATCATATGCACAAACCATTCAACCTGGTCAGTCTTTTATCACATAGGAGAAAAGTTTGAACCCTGAGAAGCATAATATTAGAGCACTCTTCACTGAATAGCCATGTGGAAGGAAATCCAGCAGACACCAGGGCAATTGCCCTACAGGTGCAACTGAATGAGAAGTGGTTGTTATTCTTTCTAGTCTTCAAAGCATCCAAAAAAGCTATTTCAGTCTCAGAAGAGATCACTTAAAATGTTCAAGGAGTTCCTTTAGAAGTGAAAATACATTGTGTCTATAGCAACAATCAGAGGGAAAATAATATGCTAGCCTGAGTACCAGTGGAAAGTGGGATGCTTGACAATACTCTCAGGTATTTTAAATTGGTCTCCTTATTCTTTTGAGGTTAAGTTGGCTAAGACTGGCTTCTGAGAATCTTCTAAAACATTAAAATTAACTTACATTTTTTATTAATTCATTGGTATATAGGAAATGGAGTCCCTAAGTGATGTAAATAGTTAATGCACTCAGCTGCTGACTGAAAGGTTGGAAGTTCAGGTCCTACCAAGAGGCTCCTCAGAAGAAAGCCCTGGCAATCTACTTCTGAAAAATCAGCCATCAAAAACTCTACGGAGCACAGTTCTACTCTTGACACACATGGTGTTATGGATTGAATTGTGTCCCCCAAAAATATGTGTCAACTTGACTAGGCCACAATTCCCAGTATAGTGTGGTTGTCTTCCATTTTGTGATCTGATGTAATTACTCTATGTGTTGTAAATCCTAACCTCTGATGTTAATGGAGCCCTGGTGGCACAGTGGTTAAGAGCTCAGCTGCTAACCAAAAGGTCAGCAGTTCAGATCCACCAGCCGCTCCTTGGAAACCCTATGGGGCAGTTCTACTCGGTTCCATACGGTCTTATGAGTCAGAATCCACTGGACAGCAGCTGGTTTGGTTTTATGATGTTAAAGAGGCAGGATTAGAGACAGTTATGTTAATGAGCCAGGACTCAATCTACAGGACTAGGGTGTATCTTGAGTCAGTGTCTTTTGAGATATAAAAGAGAGAAGCGAAAAGAGAGAGAACGAGACCTCATTACCACCAAGCAAAAAGAGCCAGGAGCTGAGCATGTCCTTTGGACCCAGGGTCCCTGCACTGAGAGACTCTTAAACCAGGGGAAGATCAATGACAAGGACCTTCCCTCAGAGCCAAAAGAGAAAGCCTTCCCCTGGAGCTGGCACCCCGAATTCAGACTTCTAGCCTCCCAAAGTGTGAGAGAATAAATCTGTTGTTAAAGCTACCCACTTATAGTATTTCTGTTACAGCAGCACTAGATAACTAAGATACATGGGTTCACCATGAGTTGGAGTCAGCGCGAAGGCAACTTTTTTTTTTTTTTAAATACAGGAAATGCAATGTATATTTCAATTAAAATGTCAATAACATTTGAGTGCTTAATACGTGCCAGGCAGGGTTTTAAGTATGGTGTGTGTGTGTGTGTGTGTGTGTGTATACATAATAATAATCTATATACTTTCTGTCTTTCATTTTGGGTTGATATGCCATCAGTCTGTCTGTCTGTCCCATTCTTGGTGGGAGAAACCCTAAAATAAGACTCACCAATTCTAGATTTTGGTCCTTCCTCTACTACGATATCAGAATCCTTAGTCAGATCCCTTTAACCTCTCTGAGATTAGTTTCCTCTTCTATAAAGTGAGGGCAGGGATCTGATTATTTCTCTGAGGCTCTGTCTACATAATTCTAAGGACATTTTACACATGTGTAGTGTAAAGGTCATTTAAGGAGTTTGGTCTTTTGGGTTGTGAGCTATACATACTTAAAATATATACTGCGTCTATTTAGATTAATGAATAATAAAATACCCATTTAACCACTGACCAGGTCAAAAAATAGAACATTCCCAGCTTCTAGAATGCACCCATGTACCCCTCCCCCTGGTTATGACCCCTTCCTTCTCGGGTAACTGTTTTTTGTGATAGTCATTTCCTTGCTTTTGTTTATAATTTTGCCACCAGGTATGAATCCCTAAATTATATATTTACTGTTGCCTGTATTTGACCTTTACATGATGAAATCATATTGTATGTATTCTTTTGTGATTTGCTTCTTAACATACCGCTGTGACTGTCCCCTGTGTTGTTGTCTGTACTTGTAATTTGTTCACTTTCACATCCACTGTTTGAATATACTGCTATTTATTTATCCGTTCTATTGTTGATGGAAATTTGGGTTATTTCCAGTTGGGATCTGTTACGGAACTAGGAATGCTGGACCATTGTATGTACATATCTTCAACTGTAATTAAATAATGCCAAACTGTTTTCTGGTCATTACACCGCCCCACCCCCAGTAATTTAAGAGCGTTCCCATTGTGCCACATCTCTGCCAACCCTTTGTATTTTTAGGCTTTTAAATTTTTACCAACTTGTATAGGTTTTTGTAGAAGTTTTAATGCCTGAATTTCCCTTTCGACCACAGCTTGTCTGATCCCAGTGAAGCAGTCTCCTGGTAACAAGAAAGTCATCGTCATCTTGGAGAACTTGGAGAAATCGTCATTGTCTGAGTTACTGGGGGACTTTTTGGCACCTCTTGAAAATCGCAGCACTGAAAGCCCCTGTACTTTTCAAAAAGGTAAAGCGGAGGAGAGTTCATGCTGAGAAGGAAGCTTCTGCAGTGTCGTTTGAATTTCTCTTCCCGAAATACAAGCGATGCTTCACGTTCCCCTTTCTTTAACTTATTTAATTTGCATTTGTCCCATAATATGACTTGCTGAGAATAGACTGTAGCATTTGGTGTGTTTTAGGAAATGGAACATCTGAATGTTATTACTTCCACGAGAACTGCTTTCTGATGGGAACGATTGCTAAGGCATGTCTCCAGGGCTCCGACCTGCTGGTGCAGCAGCATTTCCGCTGGGTGCAGCTGCGGTGGGATGGCGAGCCCATGCAGGGTCTGCTGCAGAGGTTCTTGAGAAGGAAAGTTGTGAATAAGGTAACAAACAGCGGGACAGCCCCTTTGTGCCATGGAGGCAGGGTCCTATCTCCAGGAGAGGGGGCTTTAGTGTCAGGAGCTCTGGGCTTGAGTTCCACCAGTTCCTACTCCATCTTAGTCTGGAAGTTCTGCTGAAATTTGTTCAGCACATTAGCAGCACACAAGCCTCCATTGAAAGACAGGTGGTGACTCTGCATGAGGGGCATCGGTGGGTGCGGGGACAAGTGTGGGGGAGTGCCGACCACTAGTGATTTGAATTAGTATATGAAATTCTACCCCAAGTTAAGTCAGTTACCTGGTCATAAACATATGCTTTTGGTCAAAGGACAATCGAGGCATTGTGTGACCCCAACGAGTAGGTGAAAGGTGAGGTAAAGACAGTCATACACCTGTAGCTTTTCACATTACTAATATGTCCATTAACATCATCATTATTAATATCTAACTCTCATTGCCAAAAAATTCATATAAATAATCACAAAAGGTACCAGTTTAATTTTGTAGAATTGGCACTATTTTAGCTGCTTCCCAGCTTTCTGGAAAAAATAAAGAGTTGATTTTACTTATTTTGGAAGGAAAGTTCCATGCTTTCTCTTTTCCATTGTGTTTGAGAATAGGAATGTGGGGTGTAGTGTAAAGAATAGAGAGGGAAAAAAAGGGTAATGCCTTTCATTTACGAAGAATCAATTCAAGTAGGTTTATAAAATGGATTCCTGGGGTAAGCGCACAATGGGAGTAAATGACTACTGCAAAACATAAGAAATCTTATAACTTCAGAACAGAGCCAGATCTTTGGGGGCACTTAAAAGCACACTAGCACTTGATCACAATTTGTTCTTCCAGTTTCTTACAGGGATATAAGATAATAGACAGTAGCCTTTCTACTAGTATTTAATAAGAAATAATTATACTTTTATTAGTGGAAATTAATATTCATTAATTCATTTGATTTGAATAATTAATATTCATTAATTATATTAATTATAGTACATGGTCTCAGAATTCTTGCTGCAAGAATATCAGAGAAAATGAGAGAAATAGAATGTTGCTCCTCTTTTTTTAAAAAAATAATATTTTATTGCATTTTCAGTGAAGGTTTAAATAGCACTTTAGGTTCCTATTTGACAATTTCTACACAAATCATTCAGTGACATTGGTTACATTCTTCACAATATGTGAACATTCTCAATATTTCCATTCTGGTTGTTCTGTTTGCATTAATCTAGTTTCCCTGCCCCTTTATATGCTCATCTTTGTTTTAAAGTAATTGTTGACTGTTTGGCCTTATGTAGGTAATTTTTTTTAAAGAAGCACAGTACTCATGGATGATATTCTTAATTTTGTGAGCCAATCTGTTATTTAGCTAAAAGGTAACCTCAGGAGCTAGTTTTCAGTTCAAGGTTTAAAGCGTATCTCAAGGCAGTATTCTAGGGGTCTCAACTGGTCCAATATGTCCTGCTTTGTTTTATTGTTTGTTTGTCTTCAGGAATTTGAGGTTCTGTTCCACATTTTTCTTCCATTGTATCAGGGTTCATTTATTGGAGCCCTAATCAGAACGCTCAGTAGTGGTAGCTAGGCACCATCTAGTTCTTCTGGTCTCAGGGTAGATGAGGCCTTGGTTCATATAGACAGTCCTGTAGACTAGTTTCTTCTTTGAGTCTTTGGTTGGTTGCTTCTCTTTTGAAGAGAAGGGAAATTATAATAACAGACTCCAAAGTCACACATAAAACTCTTGGGCACAGGAAAGAAGAGAGTGGTGTGTGGGGAGACTGAAGGACAGCCGTGTGGTTTTGCAGTCATGGGCTTCGCAGCAGTGCTAGGCAGGGGCAGGTCAGGTTCAGCACCTTGAATTAGTAATAGTTAAATGGATTGTTTTCATGTACACCTTGTCATTTCTTCACCCATTTTGTTATTTGCAAACAAACATCAGCATCCATCCACCCCTCCCCCACATTTCCATCCTCATGTCATACTTGAGACGCTCTTTCTGACTCCTCCTCACTAGGCAAGTGTCCTGTACAACCTTTGAGACCCAACTGAAGTCCCAACTCATCTCTTTACCTTTCCTGACCATGCAGGATTTAGTCATAGTCCCGTAGCAGCTTGTATCTGTACTTAAAGATTTTCAGTCTGGAAGGGACGTTGGGGTTAATGAGTCTGCCTCATCGTCTTCATTTTACACATGGTGCAACTTTAAAAAAGAAAATGGAAGGAGCTCGCAGTACCTGGACCCTGTCCTTGCTCTACACCATCACAGCTCACCCTCCCCGGACACTGACCCCTTCCTCTGTTATCTTCTGACACACCTGTTCTTGTTTTCTCCTTTGTTATTTTTGAGTACACAAACTTTGTTTTACTTTTTTTCCTTCCTTCTTAGCAGTGATAATTATCAGGCATGCAATAAATACATTTTTTTAATTATTTTTGTTATTGAAAATTACACAGTAGAACATACACCAGTTCAACAGTTTCTGTATGTACACTTCAGTGGCATTCATTACATTCAAGTTGGCCAACCATTTTCACCCTCCTTTTCCGAATTGTTGCTCCCCCATTAAAACAATCTCACTGCCCCCTAAGGTTCCTATCTCATCTTTCAGGTTGCTCTTGTCAATTTGATCCCACATAGATAGATCTTAAAAGAGCATAATGCACAAGGCAAACATTCTTTATTAGTTAAGCTAAACTATTGTTTGATTTAAAGAAGACTTCAGGTGATATTTTTGGTTTAAGGCTTAAAGATTATCTCAGAGCAGTAGTTTCAGGGGTTCATCCAGCCACAGTGGCTCCAGAAAATCTGGATCCCATGAGAATTTGAAATTCTGAACCAGTTTCCCCCTTTTGATCAGTATTGTTCTAATAGAATCTTTGATCAAAACATTCACTGTTGGTAATTGAGCACCATCTAGTTCTTCCAGATTCATGGCAAAGGAGGTAGTTGTTCATGGAGGCAATAAATTAAGGCTAAAAGTTGCACAGCTGACTAATGTAATTGATGTCAATAAGTTGTAGACTTGTAAAAAAGTTGAATTGGCCAATGTTGTGTGCTATATATGTTTACAACAACAACAAAAAGAGCAGCTGCTGAGACTGTATACAACTAAACACCTCATGGGATTTGGTTTCTTTGTTTGGAGGTTTAAGGTCATGGGTTCATGGGAAACCAGTTAATTGGCCTAATATAGTGTTCAGTGCTTCTGATCTACCTCCTAGTTTATTGCCTAGTATCTGGGGTCTTAAAAGCTTGCAAGCATCTACCCAAGGTACAGCAGTTGTTCTGTATTCACCTGGAGCAACAGAGGAAGTAGGGGCGAGTCAGGAATAGGAGGAGGATATGGAAATAAATGTGTTTTTAAATATAGACCTCAAAACAGCTTCACATCTTTACTAAATTATCCCCACTTTAAATGAATATAAAGAAAAGAAAGTAAAAACTAGAAATTCTGTTTATTGGATAGTCCCTTTAAGGAAACAGCAGTTTTTAATGTACTGTCAAATAATAACCACTGTTTCCATATGACAGCAAACTTGCAAGATGAGAAACTTTGTATAAACAACATCTGTACTTTTGAGAGAAGGGATGCCCACCTGTTTCTTCACGTCTTCAGGGCAGGTAGATTTCATTCTGCCTTTGGGTATTATGAAATCTGCTTCTCTACCAGCACACCTCTCATGGGTTGAATTATGTCCCCCCAAAATATGTGTCAACTTGGTTAGGCCATGATTCCCAGTGTTGTGTGGTTGTCCTCCATTTTGTGATTTTCCTATGTGTGATAAATCATAATCTCTGCCTGTAGTTAAAGAGGATTAGGGTGGGGTGTAATACCTTTGCTCAGGTCACATCACTGATCCAGTGTAAAGGGAGTTTCCCTGGGGTGTGGCCTGCACCACCTTTTATCTTATAAGAGATAAAAGGAAAGGAAGGCAAGCAGAGAGTTGGGGACCTCATACCACCAAGAAAGAAGCACTGGGAACAGTGCATGTCCTTTGGACCAGGGTCCCTGTGCAGAGAAGCTCCTAGTCCAGGGGAAGATTGATGACAAGGACCTTCCTCCAGAGCCGACAGAGAGAGAAAGTCTTCTCCTGGAGCTGATGCCCTGAATTTGGACTTCTAGACTACTAGACTGTGAAAAAATAAATTTCTTCTTTTGATAGAGTCCCACATAATTCTTAGGGTTTCTTCATTTTTTGAAATTCTTTTATCTGATTTTTCCTCAAATAAGTTTGTTTCAAGTGCTTTATCTTCAGTCTCACTAATTCTGACTTCCATTGCCTCAATTCTGCTCCTATGACTTTCTGTTGAGTTGTCTAATTCTGAGATTTTATTGTTAATCCTCTGGATTTCTGTTTGCTGTCTCCCTATGGATTCTTGGAGCCTGTTAAATTTGTCATTATGCTCTTCTATAATCTTCTTAAGTTCCTCTGTTGCTTTGTCTGTGTGTTCCTTGGCTTATTCTCCATTTTGTCAAATCTTCTTCCTGATCTCTTGAAGAGTTCTGTATGTTAATCTTTTGTATTCTACCTCCAGTAATTCCAAGAAGTTTTCTTCCTCCAGAAAATTTCTTGATTCTTTGTTTTGGGAGCTTGCTGAAGCCATCATGGTCTCTCTCTTCATGTGATTTGATATTGACTGTTTTCTCCGAGCCATCAATAAGTTATTGTATTTATTTTATGTTTGCTTACTGTGTCCTAGCTTCTTGTTTTGTTTTGTTTTGAAATGACCAAATAGGCTGGTCATGTGAGCTAGTTTGATTATTGGTGTCTTAAAAGCTCTAACATCCTGTCACCAGGTGGTTAGATCTTTTACTAGGTATGTGAGCCCTCAGAGTCTGTTTACTTTTCTTGTATGGATTCAGCTCAGGTGTCCAGGTAGTTGGTCACCAAGTATGTGGTGCTGGCTCTCACCTACAGTCCTAGACAGGCAGGGGTGATAGGTGTAGGCACAGGTATCTGGCTGCGGTAGGGGGTCACGCGCTGAGCAAGGCAGGGGACTGACAGCTGCCACTGAGTGTCTGGGTTTTCCCTGTTCCCTAGAGCGCGTAGGTGGGTGGGTTTTGCAGTCGGACTGTGGGTACCCAATGCTGTTGGTACTGGGAGGCACCACTTATTCTTGGACCCTTGTCACGGGTGGCTAGGTGGTGTGGGTGGAGCCACCACTCCTCAGGCCCCTGGTAGGTAAGGACCCTGCTTAATGGGCAGAGCAGTGTCAAATGTCATGAACCTGCCACTTCACCATATAGCTGATACAGATGAAGTTAGCCTTCAGGTATATACCCCGTTGTACTGTGGTAATGAGAGCATATGCCATTGAAATGGGCCCACACAGGTCTATAGAGGGGTGAAAGGCGTTCAGAGTCCGTGGACCCCATATGCTGTGCCTAGGCAAAGGAGCTGTGCCTATCCTGAGTTCCTGGCTTAGGGGAGCTGGTAGATTATTTTTTCCTGTTTGTTAATTTGTTTCCTCTCTAAGGCTGGGAGAATGGCTCAGGGCAGGTGACGGGTCCTTTTTCGGTCCAGAGGATGCAGCAATCTCTGAATCCGGCCCGGACTTGGTGCAGAGCGGGGAGGGAGCAGGTAAATGAGAGAGAGGTTTTTCCCAAAGCGGGTGTTTTTTCATCCGCACAGTAGGTCAGATGCATGTACTTATTTTTTGCCGATTGAGTGCCGCTTTTCACTGGTTCTGGAGGCCCAAGCGGACTGTCTGCTGCTTAGTTTCTCCCAGTGTGGAAGACGCCTCCCGAGCACCACTGCTTGCCTCACTGCGTGCACCGGTTTCAGGGTACCAGTTCCTGCCAGGTCAGGTCTGGCAACTCCCCGCTGCTTCCAAACCGTCTCTCCCTCCCCCTGCCACTCAATCTGATTCCTCAACTTTGCATTTGATATTCAGGGCTTCTAAATTGTCATATATAATCATTCACTTGTTTTTTTGAGTCTTTGTTGTAAGAGGGACCACAGGAAGCGTCTGACTATTCTGCCATCTTGGCCATGCCTCCATCAAGAAAATAAATTTGTTTTTGTTAAAACCATCCACTTGTGGTATTTCTGTTATAGCAGCACTAGATAACTAAGACAACAGCTAACAGTCTGGTCTCTGGAAGTAGTTTATTAGACAGTCGTTAAGGGAACAGTGCAGTCTTCCAGGAAGGAATGGTGTTTCCCTGGGGACTGAGGGAAAATGAGAGATCTGTCCTCATTCTCCTTGACGAGGCAGCAGGATGTATGCAGAGGAGACACCTCCCCCTCAGCCAGCTGCCCCCAAAGCTAAGCCTGTTTTTTCACCTCAGCACCGGCTGACCATAGATCATCAGCAGTGGTAAACTCAAGGAAGAAAGGAAGTTCTTTATCTAGCTTAATAGTTATTAGGAGCCCTAGTGGCACAAACAGTTTAGCACTCAGCTGCTAACCAAAAGGTTGGCAGTTCGAACCCACCCAGCAGCTCCACATAAGAAAGACCTGGCAGTTTGCTTTCGTAAAGATTACAGCCAAGAAGACCCTATGGGACAGTTCTCCTCTGTCAAGTGGAGTCATTATAAATCGAAATCGATTTGATGGCACCCAACGACAACAGCAACAATAGTTATTACCAACTTCATTTCAAATGTGATAAACCACTTATTTATCCTTTCAGCTAAATGCTAGACAATGTTCTTTTTTCTGTCCTGTTGCTATTTTCTGTGTATTAAAAATAAACTCTAGGACTATCTTTGTTCCTATTACTAGTGAGACTGTGGACAAGTTATTACTTCTTTGAACCTCAATTTCCTGATATGTAAAATGGGGTAAAAATACCTTCCTCAGGCTTGTGAGAATTAAATGAGAAAAATGCTTATCACACTAACACATTAACACACATAACAGTGCACATTATTATCTATCCCTCCTTCAGCCATCTCATATGAAGATAGAATCAGATGCAGCTACATTTTAAATTGTTTTGTAGTTTTAAGTGTTTATATTTTTAATTTTGAACTTTTAAAACAAAAGGAAAAGAAGCATTGCTCTGAGCCAAGCCCTGCGTTCTGCCTCCCTGTCTCTCTAGTTCCGAGGAAAGCTGTCCTCTCCCCGCGATCCTGTGTGCAAGACGGTCGACTGGGCCCTGTCTGTCTGGCGCCAGCTTAACTCCTGCCTGGCCCGCTTGGGTACACCTGAAGCACTTCTTGGGCCAAAGTATTTCCTGTCTTGTCCAGTAGTCCCAGGACATGCCCAAGCAACAGTGAAGTAAGTGTCATTGCTCCTTGTTTGCTGGTTTAAAATAGACCTATGGCCACTTTGGGGTGTTTGTGAATGAGAAGGCTGATGGTTCGCCTTGTGCCATCTGCTGTCATCAGCATGGAGTGACCATGCTCTGCACTCCTGGCAGAGGGTAACCATGACTTCTCTGCTGAGTGGTTCCTCAGGAAACTTTATTTTTGATAAAAACAAGATAGTTTTCCTTCTATTACAAAACCCACATCAAAGCCGTGTTCAGCTTTGACATGTTCAAAGACATGTTCATCATCTTTTGGGTAATGTCCCTTATGAGAAATTTCATCAAATATTTTATGCCAGGAAAAAGATTTTGAAAAACTGCCTGTTATTGATTAAGTGAAAGTCTTCCTCCATTTATTAATGAGACTTACGTACTTAATGTGTTTTTCTTTGAAGCAGTTTATGAGAATAGGCATATAGACAACAAAGATAAGGAAATAGAAAATCAGGAGCAAACTGAAAGGAAGAAAAAATTTTTCACCATACAGATTGCTGAGGGTTTTATAATTAGCTACCAGATTTGATTCTGCACTTCCTGGCTTCCTGGGCTGAAATCCATTTTGGAAGGCATGATGTAAATAATATATTTATGATATGTATTCTCTTTCTCTATAATAAGAGCACTTAACCGCTGCACCACCAGAGCTCAACTGGGTGGAAAAAAGTGCTATATTAAATATTGTTGTTGTTAGCAGCCATCACGTCAGCCCCCAACTCATATGACCCCACGCACAACAAAATGAAACGCCTCCCAGTCCTGTTGGTTGAAGATCAGACCATAGTGAGTCATAGGGTTTTCATTGGCTGATTTTTGGAAGGAGACTGCCAGACTTTTCTTCCTAGTCTATCTTAGTGCTGGAAGCTCTGCTGAAACCTGTTCAGCATCATGGCAAGACACAAGCCTCCACTGACGGACCGGTGGTGGCTGCACATGAGGAGCATTGGCCAGGAACCAAACCCAGGTCTCCAGCATGGGAGACGAGAATTCTACCACTGAACCACCACTGCCCCCGTATGAAATATACACAGTATTTTCTTGCTAAAACCAGAAATACATTTATTTATATAATTGCCCCTTCATCAGTATCACAGTTAAATCTAATATCTTTTTGCATCTAGTCTCAAGATTCTTTGGAACCACTTTTGGCCTTTCCTGTGTGAGCATAGTCATTGTCAAGAACTGTGAAGACTGAGAATTTTCCCATTTGCAAGCTGACAAGTTAGCTTGCCACGGTTTCATGGTACCACCCTCAGACAAAGGACTTTATGACTCACAACACAGCAGGCAGCATGAGCTTCACATTTCATAAGTTCCCCTTACCCTTCAGGTCCCCCGGGGTGATGCAGAACAGCCCAGATGGATGCTGGGTTTGTGTCATGGCTGAGGAACCCCAAGCTCAGGAATTCTGTAGTCTTTTAAAGGGGCTGACAGCAAATCTGCCCACCATTTGCCCTGGAAAAAGACATTATCCTTATTATCCTGGTCAGGAAACAAGTCTGCCTCTACTCCAGGAGACAATGTCTCTGTCTTCCAAGACTGTTTGCTATACAGATAGTCCCTAACTTATGACGTATTTGAGTTATGACAAAACCCACTTATGACCGTCCATTCTTTTCATTTCTGTCTTTTTTTTTTGGCATCTTCTTGTTAGTAATATGTTGCAGCGTGAAATTTGCTGATGTTGTCGTTCTCAGATGTTCACTTGCAGATGCTCAATTTTATGATTTACTGTTCAAAACACTGCCGGATTTATAAAGGTATTGATAATAAAAGGCAGTAATAATGAAATTGTTTTTTAAAATGAGGTAGAACCAACTTATGATGGAGTTGTCGGAATGGAACCCTGTCATAAGTCGGAGTCTACCTATATTGACATCCTTGAAAAGATGCCAACACAAAATGTGCAGAGGATAGTGGTCCCCCAGCAGCCAAGTTTGTTAATTACCAGAACGAGTCAGCTTTACTCCATTAGCACCTTTAAGAATAACTGTAATTTTGACTCGGGATGTAGAATACCAGAATTTTGTCTGTATTCCCTATTGTAGTTTCATTTTTTTTCTTGAATTACATTATGAATTACTTATCACTAGAAATTAAACTGAGAAGCTTACAACAGATGGATGTTTGATATCTAGGTAATAGTTTTAGCAATACTTGAATGGTTTATGCTAATATCTAATAGCTTTGAAAACACTCTTATTCTAGGAGATTTGCTTTTTCTTCTACAGCCTTTAATTGTATCAGTTCGTTTTTTAAATTCTGAAACAAAGTATAATCTTTTTTTAAGGAATTTTAATTGGCATTGCGTGCTCCAAGCCTAGGTTAAGATGGTTTGACTTAATAGCTGCTTACATCTATTAATGTAGAAGTTCTGCTTGAGGAGATGGCTGGTCTACCACATCCCCTCTCTGCATGGCTAAGCCTACCTACTTGCAAACAGTGACCCGTTGCCTTGGGGCAAGCAAATTTAATTTACCACTAATTATAAGATGCATCCAACTTCAGAAATATTCAAATGTAAAACGTGTGTGTCTTAGTAAGGAAACACAGCAAATGAGTTTAGGCTGTTCAGACACAGACTTTCAGGAAATCTTATTTCTCTAGCCTTTTTCATCTGTACGTTTACCTTCCTTCCCATGTATTTATTTATTCACATATTCATTCATTTAACAAACACGCAAGACTTGATTCCTGCTCCCAGGGATCTTATCAAATAGGAGAGAGACATGTAAACATTGGAAGTGTATCTGTTTTGAGGCAAATTTTAACTACTTTGTTACTGGATAATCTCACTTACTGCAAAACTACCTGGAAAAGGTAGCAGGTCTATAGAAACACTTATGATTTTCCATGGTTGTAGGAAGTTAGGCCAACTGTACAGTTAGAGGGAACAGTCCCAACCCCCCTCACTTCTGATACCAATTGTAAACTCAGGGGGTATCTTAGTTTCCTAGTGCTACTGTAACACAAATACCACAAGTCGGTGGCTTTAAAGAACAGAAATTTATTTTCTCAGAGCTCTGGGGGCTAAAAGTCCAGATCAGGGTCTCAGCTGTGTTGGTAGCCCCCTCACATGACATCTGTCTTCTTCAGTATGGGCTTGCCTCTGGGTCTCATCTGCTCTTTTTATAACTCTGAAGTGATTGTTTAAGACACGCCCTACACTGATATGGTCTCATTAGCATAACAAAGAAAACCTTATTTCCAAACAGAATTACAGCCACAGATATAGAGATTAGGATTCCAACACATATTCTGGGCGGACACGATTCAGTCCATCACAGGAAGAGGGGTCCCAAAACCACCCTCAGGTTCAGTAATTCTCTAGAAGGATTCAGAACTCACTGAAAGCTGTTATTCTCAAGATGACAGTTTTGCAGGGAAGGATAACAGACTAAAATTGGCCAAAGGAAGAAACACATAGAGCGCAGCTTCTGTTCAGTGTCTTTCTTCGTGGAGTAGAGATGTATTTCTTTCCTGGTATTACTGTGTCACAACCAGGGACACTCACCTGAGCTTCAGTGTCCAGTTTTTATTGGGGTCCATTACACTGGTATCACTGATTCTTTGTCCATGCAGTAGACCTGAGTCTCCAGGTAAACTGACACCAAGTAACCCAAAGCTCCTACCCCAAATCACATTGTTATTATCTGGCTAGCCCAAGGCCCCAGTCAAACAAAGAGTACCTCCCAGCAGACAAGGGCAAAGGCCAGACATCTTTTTGGACAAGGTTAAATTCTTTACTACACAATGGTCTTACAACCTGTCCTTTTTACAGTTGTGTGTAATTCATGAGGGGTCTGGTCTTGACTTGGTGAATTCTGGTCCTCTCTTGCCAGGTGGATGTCCAAGCTGTGGAATGCCGTTATTGCACCCAGAGTTCAAGAAGCAATATTGTCAAAAGCCTCTGTGAAAAGACAACCTGGCCTTGGACAAACAATTGCTAAAAAGCACCCCAGCCAAGGACAGCAGGCTGTGGTTAAAGCTGCTCTCAGCATCTTGCTTAATAAAGCTGTTCTGCATGGCTGTCCCCTCCCAAGAGCAGGTATGTGACCTCATGCTGGGAGAAGAGGAAACTCACCCTCTTTTCAGAAGCTGTTTTTTCCCTCTTGGTAACTAGAGAAGTTATCTTCACATTAATGGACATTTCATGACATTGTTTCAGATCTCTGTCTCCCCTTTTAATTGTTGGCTCATATTTGAATTCCCTACCTCCAAGTCAAGTTTGTGCTGGTTCACAAAACCCCTGTTTGGGTATTGTGCAGGCCCATGATTTTTAAGGGTCCATTCGAGAATTGGAAATGCAGTATTTTGCTTTGCTATATAAAACTGTATTATCACTACCTTCCTTTTGACAAAACGTGATCTGTATTTTTTCAGAGCTAGACCAGTATATCGCTGATTTCAAAGGAGGAAGTTTCCCTTTATCCATAGTTTCAAGTTATAGCAGTTGTGGCAAGAAGAAAGTGGAGAATGGTGCCTGGAGAAAGGTGAGCACCAGTCCTCGCAAGAAGTCTGGCCGTATCGCTTCACCCGCCTGGAGTAAGCCGGACCTGAGTGATGAAGGTAAGGCAGCAGCGTGAGGATGTTGCTTAGAAGTGCCTTGCTCATTGTTTGGTTTCTGGATGCAGATGTACTTTTATTTTTATCATTATGCCTTCAACAAAACAAAATTCTGAGTATTGGTTTAAATGTTTGTTGGTTTGAGTTGGCTCCAGCTCATGGCGAACATATGTGTAGCAGAACAAAATGTTACTTAGTCTTGGGCCATCTTCATGATTGTTGGTATATTTGAGTATAGTAAGTAGTATTTCCAAAAATATTGGGGAGCCTCCTACCTGAAAAACACTACTTTCATATGAGAATTCTGAAATTAAATTTATTTTTATCTTGTTAGTGGTCATTTATTTTTTAATAATTTGTTTTACTTAGCATCAGCAATTAAGTTTATGTAATAAAATTGTCATACTTTACCTTATTTTTCTCCTTTTATGTATCATTGCTAAGGCAACCTTAAATTTTTTAAAGTATGAGTACAACCTATATGATAGCAATTAAAGACCTTTACAAAGCATTAGTTTTACGTATTTTTCATACATTGCATCCTATGGAATGTGTTTAATGATTTTTAGGATGTAAATTCCCTGAGGGCAGGGATCTCCACTGTGTTCACTGCTTAATTTGTACTGCCTAGAATAGAATGTGTACACGTTCAATAAATATTTATTTATGAATGGAGAAATTATTAGAGAATAGGTCACCTTTTCTTAGCACCATGTAGGCTGAACTACAATGAGTGGCAAATGAGAGTTTACATTCACAGTACTGGGAGTGAGGAGAGTAATGTCCTAAGTTTTCATTCTAACAAAGAAGGTGCAATACATCTACTACCAGTATTACACCTAATCTGTTTAGCTTTGATGATATGATGATCGACAATTATATGAATTGTAAATATTCTCCTTAAAGGAAATCCATATTTGAATAAGAATGAAAATATGCTTCAATGCATCAACGCCATGTGCATTGTGGATTGCTAACATACATAATTAATTTTAGATCTTCAAAATGCAATAACAGTTGGGTTGATTTTGTTTTTTGACACTATTGTTGAAGAAAATACCAAAATAGAAACCCCTTTGCACACCATGCCAATCACTTAAACTTTATAAAGTTTAGTAGAGACACAACCCGTTTGTTTTCTCACCTAAAACAGAGAGGTCAGTCATGGCGGATCACAGGCTTGTGGAGGGCAGGACTGGTGTCTGTGAATGTATAGTTAGCAGAGAGCTACCTGTTACATCTTTCTGATGATCATGATAAAAGTATCAACAAAGAGACTGACACAGACATTATTTCTGCTGATCTACATTTAATAAGGATATATAAAAGTCAGTTTACTTCCCAAACATACTCTTCAGAGAAAATTTTACTACCAGTATTCATACAATTTTAGAATCCACTCAGAAGCAACTAAATGTTTTAATGAGCCTATAAAATTTGGAGTATTATAGAAAGTCATTCTTTTAGAGTCTAAAATGGTTTATAATAGTGTTTCTCAAACCTTTTGACCATAACCCACAGTGAGAAATACATTTTACATCATAAGCAGTACCTACAAACCCATTCATTTGTGTGCATGTATAATCGATACTATTCAGTATATTTACTACATATAATGTAGTCTCATCTGTTTCTTTTTTTTTGTTTTAAATGGATCATAATCTGCGGTTTGAAAAACATTGCTGTGATTTGCAGTATTTAAAATCCCATGCCTTTTTGTATACTGTTCATATTTTCTCTATAATACAAAGCTATTTAAAACCTAATTTTCTACAAAAAAAAGGAAAAAACCACTGCCATCAGGTGAAGCCCCATGTGTTTCAGAGTAGAACTGCATCCCATAGGGTTTTCAGTGGCTGTAATGTTACAGAAGTCGATCTCCAGACCTTTCTTCAGCAGCACCACTGGGTGGATTCAAACTTCTCGCCTTTTCGTTAATGCTGGAGCACAAATTGCACGGGACACTATTAATGCCACACACACTATCATCCGTTACAGGCCCACAGATCAAAAACTATACTTGATCTAAATAGTGATGTTTGAGGGCAAACAAAAGTAGAGAAAGAGAGAATACGATCATCAAAAGGCAGCTATTCAACTTTGGATACTTTGGGAACAAGGACCTAGGGAAATAGGGACTTAACTAGCGAGAAGAGAGCAGCTGATACAAGCAAAGTTCAGGATTCCTGAACTGATCTTCAGGTGGTCTCCAAACCAAACCCTTTGTCGTCAAATCACTTCCAACATACAGCAACCCTATAGGTCAGAGTAGAGCTGCCCCATAGGGTTTCCAAGGCTGTAGTCGTTACAGAAGTACACTGCCTCATCTTTCTCCCGCAGAGTGGCTGGTGGGTTCGAACTGCCAACCTTTCAGTTAGCAGCAGAGTGCTTAACCACTGCACCAGGGCTCCTTCAGGTGGTCTTACCTGAACTGACTTCAATAACAAATATAAATAGGATAGTCAGTAATTCCATGCTGTCCACGATGCTTACGCAAGAGGCTACGCTCAGGGCCGCTGGCTTGAAGAGAACCTCCTCAAGAGAATGGGTGTTCATCCAAGAACAGCACGAAGGTGCAGCAGAGCCCATAGCCTGTTTCATAAATACAGAGTTCAGGATGCACAGGGACAAACAACCATTCTGGTGAAAGTGATTACAATTCTTTTTCAAACAGGTATAAAAAATAAGACTGTATCTCAACCGAGTTGTAACAGGAATGCTTCTCTGTCAAAACAAAAGTAAGTACCTCTTTCAGATTTAACTTTTAACAAACAGTAAAGATTAATCAAGTAACTTAAATCACTATTTTCAAAGTTATATGCTCTCATTATTGGTCTGTGCAACTGTGATACTGTTAATGTAGTATTTTTAGAAGCAATAGAGACCATTCAAATGCTGGTGTACTTGTATCTGAAAAATATTCCTTAAGCCTCATATAACTGCCTGATTTGTCTTTAGTTTGTTTATAAGGTCAAAAATATTACTGGCTTCATTTTTAAATCAAAATTAATAATACTACTTAATGCTTTTAGTAGAAGATATGGTAAAAACATGCATTCATGGTATTTTAAACAGGCTTTAGATGACTGATTTTTTTTTAAATGCTAGATTTATAGAAATATAGCATGACATATGCTTTTAAGTGCTAAATGTTTACAGTGATAGTTATATTTATTTTTCTCATAATGTTATACCTGGGTAATTGTTATTTCAGCTTACAAAATTTGAAGTATAAGGATGATTTGGTTAAAATAAAAATAGGCAGTTTTGTAATACATCCCCACTGTAGCCCAATAAATTGTGTGCCCTACGACTTGGCAGATAACATTTAGGACCCTGTACCCTCATTTTCAGCATTACAGAAGGGGAGAGGTGAAGTGTGAGACAGAAGAACAAGGAAACTACATCACAGAGCTACTTTCTATCAGGCCCACTGCTAGATATGTTTTATAAACTATCCTATATAATTTTCACAATAACCCTGTGATGTGGGCATTAGGATCTCTTTACAGAAAAGGGAACCCAGGAATCGAGATGTTTAAATATGTGTGTGTGTGTGTGTGTGTGTGTGTGTGTGTATGTGTATGTGTGTATGTACATACATGCATATATATGGACCCATATCCATATTGCTAGTAAGCAGTAGAGCCAAGTTGAAATTCCTGTTTGCACCAATATATCACACTGCTCCCTACAGGGCAGTGTTTAGTGTCTTAGTTTTTTCATGCGGGCAGACAGAAGAAAAGTGAACCTGGAATGTTATAAGTCAAAGTGGATTTCTATATGAAATAAAATTGTATCCTATTGAGGAGAATTTTGAGTGGGAGTTATAATCAAAACCCTTTATTCTAAGCTCTCAGGGTATAGGAGTGGGTTGCTGCACTAAATGGCATGTATGACATGCTTTAAAGTATAATAAACTCCTTCCCAATCCTACACCAAATCCTGAAAAGAGGTACTGTGTCTAGATTTCCATACTGGGCCTTGGGTTATTGCTCTCACTTTTAAAAACCCTTTTCTGAACTTCATGTTAGGTGTTTAGAGAATGATTTGTCATTGACGTTGAATCTGGATCAAAGACTCTATCTGGGTTCAGATGATGAAGCCGACCTTGTTAAGGAACTTCAGACCATGTGTTCCAGCAAATCTGAATCTGATATAAGCAAGGTGAGTAACATCAGGTGGCGGGGACATCAAATGAGTCCATCCAACAATGGGGAGACTTTCTGGAGCCACATCGTAACACTTGTTCCCTGAAAGAAAATCCTTATTGAACAGTATGGTTAATACTTGAAATCAAACCATTCATCACCTTGCTTTGAATAGCCATTTCTTCTGAAATACCTTTTGTGCAGTAAGACAGCCTGATTTGGTAAAATGTGTTTTACCAAACTCCTCTGAAAGACCTAAACTTACATTGTATATGTTAATTGGATTAGCACAAAAAAAAAACACCAACACTTTTGGGAGGCATTTTTCTGAGCTTCACTCTGAGTTTCCCCGGGCTTTTTTTCCGTTTTGTATTCCTAACTTTGGGCACATAAGTCATCTATAAGCAAGAGATAATTAGAACAAGCATCATCATAGCAAACCTGTGTCAAAGACAGAGCGACAGCAACAACTTTCTTTATAAACAGAAGGAATTGGCCTGTAAAATGCATATAATCATAGTCTTAAGCTGTGAAATTTGAGATCGAAATATGAAAACCAGTGACCTGAAATCTCAAAGAAAACATTAACAGCATCAAGTTCAACCTGTTTTGGCACTGTGATATCTCCAGCAAGTTGGATCAAGCTTCCTTTATAAATGCCTTTTACTGGAAATGGAGCATATAAAGATAGATAGAACATGTGCAGGTCCCACTGACAGACACAGCTATTATATATGAACAGTCACAATCTCTGGGACAAAACAGAATTGACTCTCTTATTTAAACTTTGCTGAAAAGGAACTGAAATAATTGTCCACTGGAAAGTAAGGTTATGATTAAAATCTTGCACTCTTTTCTAGCTAAGTTATATTTATTTTAATTTTTTTTTTTCTATAAAGCTGTTCTGATCTTCTTTTGGCTTTTTAATAGAGTGAGAAATTGATCATGACTTGATAAATTGTATATTTTCCAGATTGCTGATTCCAGGGATGATTTAAGGAGATTTATTAGTTCCAGAAACAGCCCTGCGTTTTCAGCAACTGTTAATAATCCAAGAATGCCAGTGTCACAAAAGGTAAGTGTCTCTTTCCCCCCAAAATGGGGCAAAGAAAGATTGCTGTGGAATTGACTTCACAAATCTTTCAATGTGAATTGCAATTACTTTAAAACCACAGGAATAGAATAAGGACAAAAATGTTCAGTAGTTAATCAGGATTTTTTAAAAAATTACTATTTGAAATATCTTGAAAGAATGACATAAAAAAGCGTTACTTTTTCTATTTGATGCCCAAAATTTTATTCCAAAATTGTGGGTTTCTTTTGAGAAGGTCTCCATTTATTTTCATTGGAGCATGCCAAAACTAGAAGTAATGGAACTTTTGTTTTCTTGGTTGTTCATTTTAAAATGTGTTGTTTTTCGGTTGAGGACTGAAAAACAAGATTTCCTGCATTTTTGGAAAATTGGAGTTAATTACAGCAAAGGAAGGAGTCAGGCTGAGTGATAACATAAAGATATTTTACACAAAGATAATAATTTTTGTTTTCATTTCCTAACTTGCCATAACGTGCATTGTGTTTCAGTGAGAGGCTTTCCTTTAAAAACAAGTCAGAATAACAAATACAAAGGCCAGGCTTCAAACAGACTTCATTAACCTCTTGAAATAACTTCCACTGCATGGTGCTGGACCTTATGGATCGGTTAATAAGTGGCAAGAGATGGTACTGCATGGTACTCCTGGGTGGACGGAAACAATAAAACGACTTCTTACCCATTAATTATTTTATGAGGATGCAGATTTCCTGGAGGCATTTAGTAATATATGGCTTGTTCACCAAGCCATAGCGTTTCAGTTCACATCCTGTTCCCATCCCCTCCCTTGGTGGCACACAAAGACCCGTGCGGGGGAGTGCAGAGAGCAGGATTGTAAGTGAACACAGTGAGACTATTAAATTATTAATCCTTGCCTGGTCTCATGGCAGCCCCTGCTGTCTCACTACTTTGTTGGGTTTCAGCGTTGCTCAGTTACATGTGAAACTCAGCTATGTGTGGTGGAGGAAGGAGGTTAGGGAAGTTGGCAGGGCTGAGGCCCCCAATAAAAAACTTGTGACCTGATGACTTGTGATGAAGAAGAACATGATCTTTCAGGCCCACTCTATCAAAGTGTCAGCTTTTTTCTTTTTTTCCCAGTTGGGGAACAACTTAGAAGCACAGCAAAAGCAAAATTGGGACACATTTTAGGGAAGATGACCTAAAGAGGTGACCTGGGGCCTCTACTGAGCATTCTGGTTGGAAAATACTTTAAGGGTTACCTTTTGCCATCTTTAAAGGCTCAACTCTTTGCCCATGTATGCTGGCCCACCTTGAGCTTTGGTTGATAGGAGACCAGAGCACATTCCTTGAGCTTCTGCAGCGTTCCTTGTGGATCATAGTGCAAGGGGCTGTGACCGTCTGGGAGGAGGAACAAGGAGCACCACCTTTCTCCACAGGGCCAGGTCACTCTCTTGTATACAAATATTGACGAGCAGTTGTATGAATATCTAATAAAGATACATTTTTGTATCCTACTTCTCTGTCCCATAACCCTGTTGGGTTTTTATAATAAGATTGTTGTTGTTAGGTGCCATTGAGTCAATTTCGACTCGTAGTGACCCCATATGACAGAGTAGAACTGCCCCATAGGGTTTTCTAGGCTGTAATCTTTTATGGGAGCAGATCACCAGGTCTTTCTCCTAAGGAGCCACTGAGTGGGTTTGAACCACCAACCTTTTGGTTAGCAGTCAAGTGAGTGCATAACCGTTATGCTACCAGGGCTCCTTTATAATAATAAAGTACTGTCCATAAAAAAAAAAAAAAGGACAAAGTAGGATAAGCTTAGTGCAGCTCAGGATAGCTTTGCTTTAAAGGGAACCTTTAAAAAATGGGTTTTATACTGCCTAGGTTCTTACAGAAGGACTCCGTGGTTATTTAAATGTGCAATTAATAGGACAGCAATTAATAAAAACAAACATCTGTTGACTGCTGACCCCTACTCTTCTCTTTGTACACTGAAGAGACCTAGAGGGACTCTTCCCCAGTGACTAGAAGATGTTTTTCTCAAGACCTGCCAGCAGAGGGCAAAGTAACACTCATTTGACAGCCTTCTCAAAGCTTGGTAGGCTCATTCCTTTTCTTTTCTGGGGAAGGTAGGCTCACTCCTGACTTAACTAGCATTTCTTGGTTAGATGCCCAGTTTCTTCTGTTATCTGGAAGTAACTCCCTTCAGAGCTAACAGCTCTCTGAGTTAGTTGAAATCACTTTCTCCTGCATGGCCAGAGGCTGGCTTTGCCTTCTCCAGAGAGGGGTCTTACAGCTGCCATTATCCATTGGAAGGCAAGACTAAGTGAATTAACCATTAATTTGCCACAGTGTAACTCCTTACTGCTCAAACAGGAATGGAATGTAGTTGGGTTTATCAGTTAGATGGCATGCTAGACAACCTTCTAAATTAAACACACATACACTTTTTTTTTTTAATCATCAATAGAAAGAGCAAACCAAAACCAAACCCATTGCCATCGAGTCTATTCCAACTCATAGCGACCCTATAGAAAGAGCAGAGACTAATAAATATGTTTTCCTCTCACGTGTGCAAACTAATTCCCCTAAAGCAAAAGTTCTCATCTTTGATGTTTGAAATCGGCCTGAGGAATTCTTTTTTTCTAACAAATTTTTTGTTGTTGTTATAAAAATAGATAACACAACATTTGCCAATTCAACATGTTCACTTGTACAATTCATGAAACCAGTTACATCAATCATGTTGTGCAACCATTACCAACATCCATAGCCATATTTTCCAGACCATAAACAGAAACTCAGTGCTAGCTAAACTAAAATCCCCCTCTTTCCCCTTCCCTTCTGCCCTTGCTAACCACTGTTAAATTCTGATCTCTATACTTTTGCCTATTCTACGAGTTTCACCTGAGGAATTTTTTCAGTTCTTATATCTAGATTCCAGCCCCTAAAGGTTCTGACATAATTGGCCTGGGTTCATAATGGACATCAGGATTTTTTTTTTTAAAGTTCCCTGGTGATTCTTATTCAAAACCTGAGCTGAGACTCATTGCTCTAAAACACAGCTCTGAGCTGTCATCCTCCTTACTTACCATCCCATTTCTTTCTTTCCAAATACATCTTTTCAGAGGTTGATACACCTTCATTTATCTTACTTTTTACTTGTAACCTTTTACATGTAACTTACTTTTTACTGTTCCCACACCACATCTTCCATAGTTCTTTTCCTTTGTGGAACCCTTCCTCTCCTCTTCACATGTCACAGTCCTGTACCTCCTTAAAGGCCCACATCCAGTGCTATCTCCTCTGCAGTGCTGTCTCTGATTTCTTGCTTTGCAATCCAGAGACCAGGGGTTATGGTATCCTCTTAACTTCTAGCAGATACTCAGTATTGAATGAATGGATGAATGAATTGTTCTGACTTAATAACTCTTTAAACCTAAATAACCTTTACTCTAGGGGCAGTGCCTTTCTATACAAATTATAGCTCATCTTTGAGTTTAATATGCATAGCAACATTGATAGTAATCTGATATGTTTAATACAGAGAATTTTGGGGGTTTGAAAATGCTCTTAACTCTCCTATACCCAGGCTCTCGTACCTCATAGTTTTGGGAAAAACGCCTCCAAACCTGTGCTTGGCTGCTGGAGTGTCAGGAGCATCACCCTCTCGTTCAGGACATTGTCCCTCAGTCACTTGCTCTATTCTTGTCTTCCCAGCCTTGAAGTGCCATGGTCCTCACTAAGCCCAAGTGTTTCTCCTTGTTCTCATCACACCATCTCATCCTCCATCCTCCTGTTTCCAGGGACTGACTCTGCCCCACAGGTCCGCATGTCCAGCCTCTGCATCCCTAACCACATTTTTCACTGTTGTGAGGGTGCATCTTGGTACTTTATTTCATGTGGGGATTTCCTGCCTTTCCTGCCTCTGGGCCTGGGTACCACCCCTGTAGATTTCCAGAGGAAGTTCAAAGATCATGGCAAAATTATTTATAATCAGATCTACATACACACCCTTGTAGATTCTCTACACCAACCAGCCATAATCCTTACTTTATAGCATGCCATGTTTGGGTACTATGGATGTGTTGACTTTGCTGGTGTTCTGGACAAAATTACAAGCTGGGATTGGCCTAACCATGGCTAAGTAATTTCTTGTAAAAAGAAGTGGGTCTGGATTATGGTGCCTGAACTATCTTCTTACAGTTGTGTCTCAACACATGACCTTTTCCTCTACTGTAACAATCCAGTTCATCAAGAAATGTAATTCTCTTATATTTTCTCTCGTAGCCTGATAGTATAAGCTTCCCTACAAACCAAAAATAGATGTTTTGGTTTTCTTCCCGTTCACTCTTAACCTACCATAAAGTACAAGTGGGAGAGGACAAGGACTGGCTAAGACGTGTGTGTCTTTGAGCAGCTGTACCTCAATCATTTTCTAATGCTTCCTTGGAGGGAGTTGGCCCTTCTAATATGACAGAACCCAGCTGTTTCATGATTCCCTGATGAGAGGATTTTGTTTTATCAGGAAGCCACCTCCTTTCTAAGCTGAACTTTTCCAGCCTAGCCATCTTTCTTTCCTAAACATATGTACTCCAAACCCCATACTTGTCCCATTTTTATTCTTCATTCATTACACATAACTTGATGTTTGGGAAGAGTCAAAGCACTGAAACTTCTAACCAAAGGTATATTAGAGTAGCACAGCTGATTTGCCATTTAAGATTAGCTGTGTCTGAAGATCTGGCGCCAGTAGATTTTATTTAGGTGATTTAGGGGTTTAATGAAGGTGGTGTGCTAGGCTTTAAAGAATTATTAGAATTTTAATATATGGAAGTGGAGGGGCAGATGGGTTTAAAAGAGAGGTTGAAACCAAATTTAAAAAGGGCTTTAGTGACATGCTTAGGAATTTGATACTGCGTTAGTGAGGTCTGAAAGCATCCCCTTCCATTCTGTTTGCACCGACACAGCCATAATTCTCTGCCCCTTTTGCAAGCAACATTGGATTGGGTAGAGGAGAAAGAAGTGGTTGTTAAAGATAACTGAGGTCTCCAGCTGAATTAACTGGGAGAACATCATTAACCAGTAATAAGCCAAGAAGAAAGGCTTTAGAAATGGGTGGGATTGGGGAAATAAAATTTGGCTTTAGAAAAATTGAGTTTGAAGCGCAGGCCAAACATAGAGATGAATTATATCCATTAGCAGTTGGAAATGCAGTTCTGAAGCTCCATAGGTAAAGGAGGACCAGAGCTATAACTTGGGGAGCTATTTGATTAGAGATGATAATTGAAACACTAAGAATGGGCAGAAAGGGGAAAGGTCATCAAGTAAAACTGTGTGATCTGGGGTGAACAGAAAGCCAAGAACGATGCCACCACTAAAGAGGTCACTTGAGAAAAATGGCATTGAGGAGTTAAGGTCAAGATTCTCAACTTTGGTTGCACATTAGAATTGTAAAAGATTTTATAAAACTTACATTGATGCCACACCCCAGATCAGTTAAATCTGAATCTGTGGGGTGGGACCCAGTCATCAGTGTTATTTAAAGCTTCCTGTGTGATTTCCAAGGTCACACAGCCAAGGTTGAGAACTACAGATCGAAGAAGACACCCAGGAGAGTGCAAAGGTGACCTCGAGAGAATTTCCGGGAGGGAAGGTAATGCCAACTGCTTCAGAGGCATTTGGAGCAGCTCACTGAGTAGGCTTCATTCTGTGTTTGCTGGTTTGCAGTATGTAATGTAATGTAGGGGAAAAGACCTTGAGTGAAAGTTAGGAGGCCTCACCACTCTGTGACTGTGGGCAAATTATTTTACCTACCTACCTGTTTCCTAGTTGGTGAAATGAGAAACAGGGACCAGATTGTAAGGGTTCTGAAACACTTCAAAAAAAAAAATTAAAGCATACAGTTTCCAAGTATAAAAAGATCTTGAGCCACCTAATCATAGAATTTCTGCACAGGAGCCTTAATTCATTAGAATGTAAGCTCCATAAGGGAAGGATGTTTCTCTTTTATGTTGCCTGCTGTATGCCAAGCACCTAGAACAGTAAATGTTCAAGAAATATTGGTTCGTTGGTGTCCAATTTTCATATCACAGATCTGAAAGTAGAATGCAGAAAAGTTGGATGAATTACTCATGGTGACGTAGTTTATTTGTAGAGCTGTCTACACATAGTCAGTTGGACTAGTCCAATTTGGTGATTTCCTTGGACCTAAGATTTTGTGAGGTCCCTTGGTTGGTGCAAATGGTCTGTGCTCAACCACTAACCTAAAGGTTGGCGGTTCGAATCCACCCAATGGTACCATGAAAGAAAGGCCTGACGTCTGCATTCATTAAGATTATAGCCAAGAAAACACTATGGAGCAGTTCTACTCTGTAACACATGGGGTCACCATGAGTCAGAATCGACTCTGACAACGGATTCAGAATTTTGTGAAGTTCCTTTTGGTAAGGGTAGCCCAGACTCATCAGCGTTTGATTCACTGACTCCTATGTCTAGAACTTGCACGACACCAGGGAAGGCCTAATAAAAATAAGGCAGTCAGTCTATGAGAAATTAATCATTTATGCTCTCCTTTCTCTTATCTTTTGTTTGTTTTTTTCATGGGAACCTGAGTTTAGAGAGAAACTCCTTTGTGCTTTCTCAGAGGAAGAATTAGGACTGATGACAGGAGAGGAAGTTGGTAGGTAACCCTGGCAAATGCAAGGACATTGTCTCGTTTCTCTTCTGTTGCAGGTCAGTCCTCTCAGCAGCCATCAAACTACAGAATGCAGCAACAGTAAATTAAAGACTGAGTTGGGTGTTTCAAGAGTGAAATCTTTCCTTCCTGTTCCTAGAAGTAAAGTCGCCCAGTGTTCCCAGAACACCAAACGAAGCAGCAGCAGCAGTAATACAAGGCAAATAGAAATAAATAACAACTCAAAAGATGAGATTTGGAACTTACACAAAAACGAACAAGTAGAAAAACCTAACAAATAGGCCTGCCTACAATTTTCTCACTTTTCTGTATATTTCACACCAAAACCAAGGACAACAATGTGTAAATAACTTTCAATGAACTGTTTTCACTGTAATATAAAGTATGAGTGCGGGACCACTATTCAATTTTTTGTAAAGAATGTATTTATAACCAAGTCTTTTTTTTTTTTTTTTAATTCTGTAGGGTTGAACTTCAATACTAAGAAGTTTTGCCAGCTTTTCAAGTAGTTTTATAATAGAAAAATTGTAATAGTTTTAATGAAGATGTTCAGGGGTATCAAAACAGTTGTGTACTGTATATCTATATATATTTGTACATATATACATATGTATATTGAAGAAAATCCATAAATCATATTGCATACTACTTGTTACAAAATGTGTACAGCACTGGCTTAGAAAACGTGTACCATTTTAAATGGAAATCATAATCATAATTTTATGTTCACTTGAGGAATAACTAGAATGGGGCAATAATAAATCATTTCTCAACAGTTTCTTTCCATTACAAGCCATACTAAGTATTTTGCCTGTTAAATTCTGGTTTCACATTTTAAATCTTTTAATGGTTACATTGCTGTTTGGTTGCATCGTGTATATTTATGCTTATGAGTTTGCATTATAAGTCCTATAAAATATGAAATTATAATGAAATAAAAGTGTTATCTTTCTTACAAAAGTTTTGTACCTAAATGGATATGAAAAATACCTGCATTCATAAATACTTCAATAAATTAATTCAGAGTTAACTCCCTCTTCAACTTTAGTTCTAGTAGCACAACTGATAATAAAATTGATAATATTTTCTAGAACTGTTTCTTAAAATTGCTGATAAAATCACTTATACAACTCAGAGTTAAGATGCTTGACACCAAATAAAATATTGTCTTAGTGAAACAACTTTGCTGCAGTTTCAATCTATAGTTTTTAGTTTATTCATGCAGTAGATATTTATGTCCAATTTCAGAGACATTCATAAAACTTTTGTCCTCAGTGTTGGTATTTTACTAGCTGTTCACAGAAAGACTCGCCCTTGTTAGGGAGTGTTGGGTAATTGGTTTAAGTACAAATAAAACAGACATTTAAGTGGAGCTGCAGATACTAGGTGCTCACTGAACAAAAACATCTTCCACTCCTCCCCCTTTTTTCCATATATACAAAAAAAAAAGATTTTATCCCAAGAATCACTTACTTGTTTGAGTATTTAAAGCCCGTTTTTGGCCAGAACAGTTATTTACACCTGCATTAATACAGAATTGGACTTTACAAAACTGCCAGTATCTTGCAAACACAAAATGTGTCATGTGATGTATTAGTTATCTAGTGCTGCTGTAACAGAAATAACAAATTAATTTTTATTAAAATTAACAAATTTATTTTGAGGGTGGCTTTAACAAATTAATTTTCTCACAGTTTAGGAAGCTAGAAGTCCAAATTCAGGGCACTGGCTCTAGGGAAAGGCTTTCTCTATTAGCTCTGGAGGAAGGTCCTTGTCTCTTTTCAGCTTCTGTTCCTTGGTTCCTTGATGATTTTCATGTGGTCTGATGTCTGTCCTCCCCCATCTGTGCTTCTGTGTGCCTGTTCTTTTATGTCTCAAAAGAGATTGATTTAAAACACACCCTACCCTAATACTGACACATTAACATAACAAAGAAACCTCATTCCCAAATGGGATTATAACCGCAGGTACAGGGGTTAGGATTTACAACACATATTTTGGGGGGACGCAATTCAATCCATAACACTTAGCTTGAAGATGAGTTCCTCCAAAAAAGCCTAATACATTCTGCAGTTGCATATGTAAAAGAGATAACAAGTAGAGGCCTCATAAAGCCTGATGATTAATGCAGAACAATAACCAATTTTGATAGGGTTAATTTTTCACTAGTACAATATTTTTTTCCTATGCATGTAGTCATTCAGGAAAATTAAATTCAGTTGGCTAGCCCTAACCTAGCCTTATTTAAGATGTCAGTTCATAAAAACCATGAGCCATTACAGAAAAGTCACTCTCTAAAGTTAGGATGGTTTCTGAATTCTGTTGCATCCCTTTGCAAGATCATTTTTCTCAGAGAACATCCTACACGTGTCAAAAGAGTAAATGTGTGAGTAGATACCCTCTGTTTAGTTTGGTTTTTGACTATGAATAAATATGTTTACTTGTGGGCCAAGATGCCTTTTGAGTGTTAATTTAAGAGCGAGAGGATGACAGAAATATACTGGGAAAGGATATACAGAATCCCACACTATGTCCACTCTCTCCTTAATAGTGACGGTCACACTGAAAGAGCAGAAGTTGTGAGCTCAAGTTCTGGCTGCACATCTTCCCTAAACCTACAAATGTAAAGCTATCTCAATCAAAATCCAGTAGGAATTTTAGGAATAAGGTCATTAGACACATAACTTCTTTTTTAACCCAGAAGTTTCTGGTGTATCTGCTTGCCCTCCTGAATGGGAAACAGCACGCAGATATTCAAGTCACTGTGGCTTAGAGCTGTATGCCTTTTTTATTTTTTATTTATTTTTTATTTTTTTGGTGACCTCTCGTTGATTTGGGGTACTCACTCCTTACAAAATAAAAACAGACTAACCGAGCTCATTTGGTTTCCAAGCCTTCATGCCAAAAGTTCTAAACCATCAAAGATCTATTTTCTTCCTGACACAAATCCTTCAAGTGGTGTTTAAGTCCAAATACAATAATATTTTCATTAAAATATTTTGTTTAAAGCAAAAGCAGCACAAGTTGGTTTTGCCATGCCAGTTTGCTGTGCAGACCTTTCTGCCAGTTTGCTTTACCCAAAAATTTGTAAGACTGGGGCTTGTGAGTAATGAAATATCAACTAATGTAATATGTAGCACTTGAGTGGTGTAATTTGTGAGGCGAGACGAGATATTCCTGCCTCACTCTCTTCCTAGTTTCTGAATTGTCTTATTAAAATATGATATATTGTGGTCCTTTGTGATATGATAATTAGAGCACAGGAATTGAAGTAATAAAACTGCCAGTTCTGCCCTTGAGTGATATCTGTGTGCACTGACCTGTGACACTTAGCTTTCTGGGTGTAGACTTTTTATTTGGCACTAAGGTACCTGCTAACTCCAGAACTTTTTGCTTCTACCGTTCATCCAAAAAACAAAATCAAATCCTCTGCCACTGAGTCAATTTGATTCCAACTCATAGCGACCTTATGGGACAGAATAGGACTGCCCCATAGGGTTTCCAAGGCTGTAAATCTTTACACAAGCAGACAGTCACATCTTTCTCCCACAGAGCAGCTGGTAGATTAGAACTGCCAACTTTTCGGTTAGCAGTCAAGCACTTAACCACTACTCCACCAGGGCTGCTTCTACCATTCATCAGGCACCTCAAATAGTCCTCAGATGAGCGTTTTCTCCCCCTCCTAGCTTGATACGTGAGGGAATGGAAATCAGATCCCTATATTTCGTTAAAGCAAAGAAAACAGATATAACAAAGGCAATGGGAATGGGTCACTGACATCAGGTGCTGCCCAGGTACATATGGGAGAGGAAGCAGGGAAAGGAGTGAATTGTAGTAGAGTCTGACGCCATTTTTGACGTTTGGCTGCTGACAGCTTTCAAGCCCTACCTCTCCACTTTCTCTGTGCCAACAACTGAGAAAGCCTGGATGATCCCTCCTTTGACACTGGCAGGAAGTTCAAACCACACAAGCCTCGGTCCACCGGAGGGAGCCCTCACCCCAAGCCCACTCCCTAAACCAATAAAAACCCAAGCTAGTTGCCCCTCCCTTTTCTCTCAAGCCATTTTCAGACCTACTTGGGAACCTGCCCTGCTCTCCCCAGAAGACCTTGTTATGTGAATAAAAAAAAGTTCATACCCTCTTAGTGTGGGAGTGGGATTATCAACCTCAGTTTGGGTTGTGGGGAGGCGGTCCATTTTCTCTGCACGGAGGCCCCAGCACCATCTTCTTTCCCTTCCTTTGAAGTGCTAAATATTAATTTATACCTGACTTAATCGTTTAAATACTTTTACATTAAGTACTTTCGCCTCTAAATCTAACATTTGTCCAATGTACTGGGAGAGCATTACTGTATCAACTAATTCTTTGTACAATGTTCACAGCTGGGCTGTCATGTCAGTCATGGAAGTCCTGTGGTTTTTATTTATTTTTATTTTTTATTTTCAGAATAACCCTACACCCTGTTAAGCTCACATTTTCCAACTTCCCCATTCACTGAAGCATTTGCACTGTCAAGATGGGTCATTATTTCATTCTTTCTCATGCCTCCCTCACAGATCTACTTCATAATCACTTTAGATTTTTTCAAAAATGAGGCCCAGATAGGTTTAGTGAATTTCATGGGATCACACAGTGCATGAGTTAGGACAGGCCTGAGATTAGTCATTGGAATGCCTGCTTTCTAATTTCAAACCAAGACACATATTTCATTGGGAATAGCCAACTGGTATATTATAGAGCCTAACAACTACTGTAGCCTCTTTAATGAGACCTCTACAGACCCATGCTTCAGGGGACACCATTCACATGGAATTCCATGGAATGGTACCTCCTTTGTATTGTGAAAAATGGCCCCATGCCCAGAGTCTGTCATTCCTGTTCAAGGTGGGAAAGGGCCTACTCTGAATTAAAGAGTTGTTGCTTTGAAATCCAAGATGAATGACTCAGCCATACCAAAGCCAAAAGCCAAGATGTGTATTGCCAGTGTTACAGATGGATGAAGCATACAAGGTGTGATGGAACCTCTAAGACAGCCATGATTCTTGATTTTTAATTGATATCTAAGTCCTGACAATCTCTGGGGCACTCTGGTATTTGCATTTTGACTGAAAATTATAAAAGTAAAAGGCTTTTAATACCTAAAGCAAGAATCTATAGTTGAGAAAATCCATATGCCATACCGAAAAAGAACTCTTTATCCCCCCTCCTCCATGGTCTTTCCCAGCTCCTCTCAATCACTCCATGAGTTAGCCTAGATGCTTTCAATGACTACTAACCATAGCACTAATGAAATGTCTTAAGACCATTCTTTTGGGCTCACTTTATTGTCCAGCTCAATTCTGTAGTTCGTAAGTTGCAATACCTCAGGATTTTTTGTTTTTGTTTTTTCTCATTTGTCTTTATCTTGGTTTTTTAAGCACTGGAAGCAGCTTGACATCCAGCATTTCTATTTCTTGAAAAGAAGGGTTTAAATGTCTCTGGACAACTTGGATAATTCAAAAATGAGTTAGAAGCCTTGAAATACTCAGTATCAAAGACAACACACAACTTCATGACTCCATTCAGGACTCTATTTGCTATAGAATTTATTGCTCCTCTATGAAAATCATTGTATAAATTTTGTCAAAGAAAACCAGGTTTAGTCATACCTATTTAATACCAAAATAGCTAGCCAATTTATCATTGACATTGAATTTTAAATTAGCAGAGATCTTTGAGGACATCTTATGCAAGTCTGTAATTTTATAGAACGGGAAACCAAAGGCTAGGGAGATTAAGTGACTTGCTTAAGTAATATAACTACTTAGTGACATATTAGGCTAAAGCCCAAATATTATGACTCACACTGCAGCACTCTTTAATCATAGTCCTTTGTTTTTACCTGCCCAAAATCCATACCCTAAACCCCTTCTTCTGCTAACACACCCTATTCTTCCTTGGGAAACAATTCCTTGTTTTCAGTCAAGGGGGCCGGGTAGACCTGACTCCCTCCCTAGCTCTAAATGTTGGTATGTGACCCAGTACAGGGTCAGTGAGAGTCAGACACTCAGTTATGGGACTATGTTTCAGGTTTAAATAGAGACATTCTCCCCATTACTACCGCTGAGAGCACAGATTGTAAACCTGGAGCTGCTGGCAGCCATCTTGCCATGCAAGGAACAACCCTGCGTTAGAATGGAGTCAGCACAAAGAAAAGCAGAACAAGATTGAGCCTGGATGACAGGATTTGAGTACCTACATTTGACAGCATCTAAGGAAGCCACATGGAGTCCCTGGGTGGTGCAATTGGTTAAGCACTTGACTACTAACTGAAAGGTTGGTGGTTTAAACTCACCCATAGGCACCTTGGAATAAAGGCCTGGTGATCTGCTTCCAAAAGGTCACAGCCTAGAAAGCCCTATGGAGCAGAGTTTTACTCTGCAACACATGGTGTTACCATAAGTCAGAACTGACTCAACAGAAACTGATTTGGTTTTAAAGAAGTCACATCCAACCCCAGGTTCACATGAGCCAATAAATTCCCCCATTTTGCTTACGCCATTGTGAGTTATGCTTCTGTTACTGAACCTGGCAAGGTGGGTCCTTGTCCGGCGCGCTCAGACTTGCCAATAATCTGGACACTGGTCTTTGAGAAAGAGAACGTAACTTTACTGCAATGCGCAAAGCAAGGAGCTCAGAGGAAGTTCCTCAGCTCTGACTTCCTGAGCTACGGGGAAGCAGGGTTTGTATGTGATTTGGGCAGCAAGATGGCGGCCGCACAGGTGTACTGAAGAGAAAAATTCCAGAAGGCGTCCAGGAAACAGGAGGTGACGTGATTCATGTTGAACCTCTTGCTTTGGAATAGGATCCGGGTGATGATTTTCCTTCTGATTCGTTCCTCCTGTTGCTGAGTCCTCTGTTAAGGTCAATTAGCAGTCACAGCTGGCCCTTCTGCACATGAGGGGCAGGCCAAATCTGGCTTGGGCTAGTTTAAGGACTAAAAGAAATTTACTAGCATTCGTAGGGTCAGGTTACACTTCTGCTTCTCGTGATTGAAAGTCCTTTATTCCGTCTTCACTTTGAATTTAGTTATGGATGCTGGGCAATTGGACAGCAGAGAATAGGACCCAGTGTATTTCTCCACACTAAGGTATTGAAACAGTGAAATTCAAGCCAGAGAATATATTAAGAAACCTTTAAAAAAAAAATCTTTCCATAGAATATTCTAAATGTCTTTTTTTTAAAAGCTAAAACATATATAGAGAAAGAAAGTATATTAGCAGTTGCTTAGGGCTGAGGGGGATGAGAGGATTGGAGGGTGATAGCTAAAGAGTACAGGGAATTTCTTTTTGAGGTGATGAAAATGTTCTAAAATTGATTGTGGTGATGGTTGTGCAGCCCTGTGAATATATTAAAAACCACTGAATTGTATACTTTAAGTAAGTAAATTGTATGGTATGTGAATTATATCTCAATGAAACTGCTACCAACAAAAAAAATTAACAAATACTTGCAATCTAAGAATTGTGCTTTCTCTTCCATAGGCTACACACAATTGTTTTACTCTTCATATGACAATGGTTTTATAAAACTTTCTTTAGAAAAAATATAAACATAATTCAGGCTTGCCTCTAGCAGAGTTGCTCACAATTTATTTTGATTATTGATGGTTCAGAAAAGATTTTTTCAGCTTAATTGGTAACATCACATCTGTAAATGTCTTGCTAAGGTGGTATTTCTGGCTATGGGCAGGGTGGGCCAAATGGCCGTGTATGCTGAGTCATTGTGCCCTAGACCAGAGAGTAAAGCAGTGACTCATTCAGATCTCTCTCTCTGGGGCTAAAGATAGGGTTTGATGCTGAATGAGATCTACCGGGGTCAGATTGTGGAGGTGTGGAGGTAGAGCTGGTCTAAGACCACCATCAGAGCTTCTGAGAAAGTGCCCTTTGTCTGTGGCACGTGGCTGGGACTACTTTATCATCCTACAACTTCTGAGGAGAATTCTGAAGGCTTGGAAGGGGATGATACAAGTGAAGGTCCATGAAGTTAAGCTTCATTAGCTTCATGGTAGATTCCTTTGGTGGATGCCTAACCCATGACCTGAGAACTGGCCATTTATCTCAACTACAAGGGTCTCCAAGAGGAAAGGGAAGGGAAGAGGATACAGCTGTCAAGGCAGGTGTGAGGAAGTTTAAGGCTGAACTTGGGCATGAGGAAGTAGTCTGTAGCCTGGACATTTTCAGATATTCATCAAGTAAGTTTCAGATATTCATCAAGTAAGTCTCAGATATTGATCAAGTAAATCTTTTATCTCATTTTATAGATGAGAAGAAGAAAATCTAAAGGTAAGGTGTCAGTCCAATGTCACCAGGGACTTAGCAGTTCACAAGCAAACTTGAGAGGTGGTTGAATATTGTTATATGAACCCCCTACAACCATGGATCAATCAATTACCTGCGTCTTAGATGTTTCCTCACCAAGGCAGCATGGAAAGTGTTTGGCCATGTTTACTCACTTGGCACTTACCTAATGAAAACTGATGATTGTGAGCACTGTTTGGAAAAGATTTAGGGAAGGACTGCCAAATCCTGGTTCTAGAGGATTATTAGATCGAAGATGCAATCACTTGTTGAAATGGAGTCCTGAATGGTCTCTGTGTGCAGACCCAGATGGCCAGAGACTCTGAGAATTTTAAGCTAAAAAGGTGAGAACTTCAAATCAAAATCAAAGGAAGGGCATCTCACCTCCACAGCCCTCAAAGAATAAAACAAAGTGTAAGTAAAAGGCTTAAACCATGGAGAGTGAAAAAAAAATTTCAAGTTGGAGAATGTTCTCACATGGAAGTTTCTACCACATCTGAGAGAGGACAATAAACCTCTCTTACAGCCCTTTGCTTACCTGCTCTAAGGAACTATGCATTTACATCTCCCTTTTCTTTTTGGCATTAAGTTTCTGGCCCATTCTCCGACTCTAACACACTACACGCTTTTTTTTTTTTTTTTTCCTACAACTGGCAACAACCCAGGTTGCTGCCTGGGAGGAAAAATATCTCTTCATAATCCTAAATGTAAATACTGTTAATACAAAAGGATTATTAAAAATAAATCCACTGTGTGTTCTGTTGACTTTGACAAAGTTTCCTAAAAGATGTCTTTTCCTCTGAAGAACAGGAACCTTGGTAGACCAACGGTAACAACTGAATAGGCAGAAACTGGAACTGAAATCCCTGCCCACAGAGTTTATGTCTAAATGGAAAACAATATATTAACCTGCAGAAAGGTTGTAAAACCAGTAATCATGAAACATCCAAGCATTGTTTGTGTGAGTAAGCAGCATCAGAAGAATCTTTTGGAAGGGCTTGTGTTCAATAAGGGTTCCATGACTTTAATTTCATTCACATCTATTTACTGATATTTCTGTATGATGTATGACACTGGAAAGCCCAGAGTGAATCAGTCAAGTGCAAAAGGTCTCAAACATGTTTTCTTGACTGGAGTGCACTGTATAGCATTAACAACGAAGATAATGAAACTAGGCATGTTTAGTTGATGGACTCTATTGAGCTTCATCTGAAGAACGTGGCATTGAATAACCCCATACTGTATGATAGGTACAATTCCCAGAACAATTGGCAAACCACTTATACTTTACAAGACTTGTTTTGTTAGTTGTCATTGAGTCAGCTCCAACTCATGGCTACCTTATGTATAACAGAATGAAATGTTGCCCAGTCCTGCACCATCTTCGTGATCATTGGTATGCTTGAGTCCACTGTTGTGGCCACTGTATATTTTGAGTACCTTCCAACCTAGGGGACTCTTCTTCCAGCACTATATTGGACAGTATTCTGTTGTGATCCATAGGATTTTCATTGGCTAATTTCCCAAAGTAGATCACCAGGCCTTTCTCCCTAGTCTGTCTTAGTCTGGAAGTCTGCCGAAACCTGTTCACCATGGATGACCCTGCTGGTATTTGAAATACGGCTGGCATAGCTTTCAGCATCACAGCAAAGTACAAGCCACCACATTATGACAAACTGACAGACGGGTGGTGGTTATAAAACTTAGGTCCTGATTATTTGGTATCACACCTCTTGTATCTTCCAGTAGTTTTTACCCCAAGTTACTAGAAAAATGAAAAAGTTATTATAGCTTTATTGCTGAAATAATTAAACAATCTCACATATTACAAGCAGCTAGGTTCTCAACCCACTGGAAACCAACACAAGGATTAAGTGAAATTCAGGATCAGCTTGTTCACTGGTAAAGGTAGATTAGATAATGTAGCAGGGCTACTTCTACTCCTCTCCAAACCTAGATCTTGACTGTGACTTACTCTGGCAGGTGTAAAAACTGTAAATAAGCCCCAGCACCAACACTACTGTGTACCAAGCATGTATAATTTCCTGCTCACAAGGTTATCACAGTCTAGTAGAGAGAAACGCTTTAGAGCAATAAGGTATTATAGGGCTTAAGATAAAAGTACAAAGTGCAGTAGCATCAGTTATGCTGGGACTAGGGGAAAGATCCCCAAAGGCTTCATAAACCCATTGCCATCAGGTGGATACCACCTCATAGTGACCTTATCGGACAGAGTAGAACTGTCCCCATAGGGTTTCCAAGGAGCAGCTGGTGTATTTGAACTGCTGACTTTTTGGTTAGCAGCTAAACACTTAACCACTTGCACCACCAGGGCTCAAAGACTTCATGGACAACATAATTTACCCTACTGTTTTTGGGTCATGAGCATATGAGACAGTATACTTACAAAGTGACTAAAGTGGCTGATGAGTAATGTAGGCATGAGGTGTTCATCATCCAGCCCAGAGCAAGGCCATGAATAGGGCAACTAAAAAGGGAAAGAGGAAGGGTGCCTGGTACAATATGAGACATTGATGATAACAAGCCTTCACAATTACACCCACTCAGTGAGCTCCAACCCAAAGCCATCTCCACAAAGGCTTTCCTGATCCATTCCCACCATCCACTCGGGTCTCTAGATCTCTTACAAGTCTCATAGACATTATTTGTCCCTCTCTTATACCAACTACCAGAGTCTGCCTTGCATTATAGTTGTTAGTGTTAAGTTACACATTCCTTTAGGGCAGAAACCCATCTTTATGTCTTTCTCTGTGCTTTATACATAGTAAGTACTCAATAAATGTGTATTTTTGTGTTTAATAAAATGAAGGACATGTTACTAATAACTTAAGAGTTATAAAACTGAAGCAGCCTTGGAATCAGGAGTGGCATTAACAAAGCGGATCAGTCCTAAAATCTACCTCCTCTATTCCAACTTCATCCCTCTAGAGGAAAATACATAACCATATCCTGTTAATGCCAATACACATTACAGTTTCCATTCTTAATGTGACCTTGAATGGCACAAAATCTTTCATCTTCTCTCAGTTTCTGCTATTCCAAACCTTCATCACTCAAGTCCCTTCCCAATTCTGTTCTCCTCTCTTTTCTCATTCTAGCCAGACTAAACCATGATGCTTCTTCAAAGATAAATGATGCTTTTTCTTCCTGGGCTCCCCTTTCTTAACCTCCACACACAGCCAGGGTTATATCAATGTTTTACTATGGAAGTGCACTGCTCAGTTTCCTGATGTGGGAAGCATAACTGACAACTCCAGCTGCTGCCCCTCTGGGTCCACCCCTGCCTTTGCTTCAAGGCCAGGCTTCCTGCAGGCTGCTCCCAGCCAATGACTGAGCGTGGAGGGGATACCTACAGGCTCATAGCTGCAAGGCACAGAACTTCTTTAATGGAACTCTTTGGCTCAAGGACTCCCCGTAGGCCTGGCCAAAACTTTCTTGGAAGTGTGCTAAAGGACTCCCCATAGGCATGGCCAAAACTTTCTTGGAAGTGTGCTATAGCCCAAGACCCTTCCTCCCGAATCCTCTTTCCTTCTTCCTGTCCTTCACAGGCATCAGACCTCCAGTGGTGTCTGAAGGGTCTCCCCACCTTTATCCTTCACAAGCTTTTCCCCCCATACATAAATTTCATACATTTAATTACTACAGTGGCATCACCAGGGTTTGGTGTCACCCAGTGTGGTTACTCATGTTGTCGCTCCTCCTCCCCCTTGTCCGGGGTGGGCAGGGCCGACCAGCGAACGCCTTGCCTGGTGGGCGGAGTGACCTGGCCCTGCCTCCCCCCACAGGGCAGAGCACTGCACCTGCAGCCCCACCCCTCCCAGCCCCGCCCCCTCCCAACTTCCCATCTCCTCATCCCCCGCTCCCCACCTCCACCCTCATGGTCCCCATGACACCAAGTTCTTTGGTCTTCTTCTACTTCTCTGATGGTTGATTCTCAGCCTCCTTCACTGGAACCTCTTCATCTGCTCACCCCAAGTGTCCAGTCTTCATCTGCTCTTGACACTTCCTCTTCTACTCATCACACTTTTCCTGAGCGATTGCCTCTAGTCCCATGGTTTTAACAACCATATGCTGATGTTTACACAAAATACCTATCTTCATGTTGTTGTTGGGTACTGTCGGTTGGACTCATAGTGACCCAATGTGTAATGGTTAAGATTGTGTGTCAACTTGGCTGGGCCATGATTCTCAGTGTTTTAACGTGATCACTCCCATGATTGAATATACTGTGAGTAGACAATCAGATGAAAGGGAGTCTCCCTGGGGATGTGGCCCGCATCTGAATATAAGCAGATAGTTTGGCTTTTTGCTCTCCCTCTGGATCCTGTGGCTGCCTCCTATTGTCTCATCTCTGGTTCTTGGGACTTGAGTGGTCAGCTTATCTGCCGAACTTGGGATCACCAGCCCCTGCAGCTACAAGAATCAGGAGAAACCTTGTGGTCTTGCCTGCTGATCTCGGAATTCATCAAACTTCACAGCCTGTGAGCGGGACCCCTGCTATCCGACCTGCAGATCTTGGGCTCACCAGCTTTTGTGGCTGCGTGACTTGGGAGAGGACTCTACCCTGATCCACAGACTTGGGACATTCTAGCTTCTACAATCACGTGAGCTGTTTCCTTGATATAAATCTCTCTCTATATATATATTTATACGCTTTACTGGGTTTGCTTCTCTAGAGAACCCAGCCTAAAACAATGTGACAAAGTAGAACTGCTCCATAGGGTCTCCTAGGCTGTAATCTTTACAGAAGCAAGTAGCAAAGCCTTTTCTCCCATGGAGCCATTGGGTGAGTTCAAAGCACCGACCTTTCAGTTAGTAACCAAGTACTTAACCATTGCACCACCAGGGCTCCCTTCCTGTCTGCATATAACCATAACCCGTTGCCATTGAGTCGATTCTGACTCACAGTGACCCTATAGGACAGAATAGAACTGCCCCATAGGGCTTCCAAGGAGCGGCTGTTGGATTCGAACTGCTGATCTTTTAGTTAGCAGCCAAGCTCTTAACCACTGTGCCACCAGAGCTCCTCCTATCTGCATGGTGAACTCTAAATAAGTAGACCTAATTGGCTGCAAAATGAAAGTCAGACAATCACCTCAAAGTTAGAATGTCCAAACCTGAACTCATTCCTCCCCCCTTACCTACATGAGTTTTTATCCTTGGTTCCCTGTCTCAGGAGAATAGAGACAAAAACCTGCAAGTCACCCTTATTTCTTCTCTCTAAAAGTTAGAAACTGCATGGATAGAAGTTTCTAGCATAAAATGCCAAGCTCAGTCCTCTACATCTTAACTTCAGGGGCGGATGGAATATCTAAAGTCTCCTGTATAAAAAGGGTAGGGCAACCAGGAAGAAAATAGCAAGAGCAAAGCAATAAACAAATAAATAAATTTGAGCCTAATTAAACAAAATTGGAAGGACCACCTGTTCACTGCTCTGCCTCTAGGCAGATATAGCAATTTTATGAGTCGGAATTGACTTGACAGCAACAAGTTTTTTTTTTGTTTTTTTTTTTAATCCTTATCCCCAATTTACAGATGGGTAGTTTAGACTCAGAGTGATTTAACTCAAGGTTGCCCAGCAAGTCAGTTGTAAAAGGGAAACTAAGACCCAGGATTTGGTTTATTAGTGCAGTGCAACCCGTGCTACAAGACAGTGGCTGAATGTTGGCAGAGAGTAAATGCCAGGGAGGCCAGGTCTTGCCATAGAGGCTGTCCCACAGCAATGAGACACAGGGACGTCTTTGAGAGGAAGTTCCCTTTCCTAGCTCCTTGTGTCTCTGAGCACACTGCTTTATCTCAAACACCATCTGGCAGACAGTTTAGCATCTGTATAAACAGATCGAAAGGTAACTTAATCTCCTCCGCTTGTCACCTGAAAGAAAGCAGTGTTGTCTGCCTGGATGGCAACTAACCTCAGCACCAAGTCAGAGAGGACACTTGGAGTGAGTCATCCTTCTAACATCTGTGCACATCCATCTGTGAAGGTCATTTCACCACAGCAATTATGTTGGCTGCAAAGAAATCCTGATGGAGGCAGTTCTGGCTACCCTAGACCTGCACAACAATGCTCAGCGAATACTACTCTGACCTAACATGACAATGAGTTCATTGGGATATTAGAGAGTGTGTTGAAGTCATTACCAACGCAATTCCTGAAAGCTCACCAGATCACAATATTGTATGGTGGGCTCATGGCAGAGTATAATTAGGACTTTTTAACGGACAACGTCTAGGCTAGCCATGCAAATAAGCACCCTAAATTCACCAATCCTTAGAAAAAGAACTTTCCAGTCTTCTTTTTCCACAATAGATAATAATATCATGTACTGACATTCTACAATGTAGATGGTCATGTGACCACTCAATCTGATTTAATCTTCACTACATACAACCTTATGGGGATTACCACTATTCTGCATTTGAGGAAAATGAAGACCATGTAGATTAAATTAATTTTCCAAAGTCACACAGAACTTTCTACCAGGAAGGGGAAAGACTGGATTTAAAATTCAGATGTTTCTGGCCTCGAAGATCTTGCTCTTCCACTGTATGCCAAGATAAGATCCTTTTCTTGATTATCCAACTGGTGGCATAGGTTTAATTTTTGCTGACCACCACTGTGCTAATCACCTCATCCACTCCCACCAAAAAAAAAAAGCACAGAAGTGGCATGGAAAGTAATTTAAGTACGTTCCTTACTTAGCCAGCCCAAATATTACCTAGCTTTGCTCCTTAGAAAATAAGTGTGTGTCTTCACATTAAGATATTTTGGCTTGACAGGGGCTCGGGGCTAAGGATATTATATGATTACAGAATTAGGTATCCTCTCCAAACCCATCCCTTATGTAACCACTGTATCTTTTTGTATGTTCTTCCCTTGTTTATACAAACCTTCTCAAATATAGACAGATGATACATAAATAGATAGATAGACAGATATATCACTAGATAGGTTCTTTTAGGTATAGAACAGTTTTTATCAACTTTATTGAGAAATAATTGATATACAACGAACTGCATCCATTAAAAGTTATAAGTCCATGAGTGTGGACAGTTGTATACTCCCATGAAACCACCACTGCAATCAAGATACGAAACATGTCCATCACCTCAGTGTTTTTTTTAATTTTTTAAGATTATTTTATATTTATATATTGTTACATTCTACATTTATATATTATTTTTGTGTCCCAATCTACTACTCAAAATATTGTGAACATTATTCTAAGTCAACACATAGAGCTACAACTCATTCTTTTTAATAGCTGCATAGTTTATCATATACATGTACCATAATTTATCCATCCATTTCCTTATTGATGGGGGTCCTTCTTCACATTGCTTCAGATTTTTGCTTGTTGTTTTTGCTATTACCATTATTGCCACAGTAAAACCTTTATATTCTAAATTTATGTAATTTTGTTTCTGTAGAATAAATACCTAGAATTGGTTTTGCTGTGCCAAAAGGCGCAAGCATTTTTAAATTAAAAGCTACAACACTTTGTAGAAGGACATGCCCCGACTGAATGTGTTGGAAAAGGTGGTTACTGCCCCATCTCACATTGGGGAACCCTCGTTGTACCATACAGTGCAATGAGAGCCAGCGGGCCACAAACAACCATCCCTGCAACACTGGTGGAGTTTTCTGCCCCTGTTAGGCAGCCCCAGAGCCTCCGCTTCTTCTGTTCAGGAAGCTCAGACAACTAAGTCAAAACCCACAGGGGCGCACCTGATCCAGCCCTGCCTACCTCTTTTCCCTCTTTCCCTACAGCTCATCTTCTATCTTACTAGGTTCCAGCTGTCCTTTCTTTCCTCCAACTCACCAAGCTTAGAGCTTTCCAATTTCTGTTCCCTGGGCTTATAAATAGCTTCCCCAAGATATTTATATGGATGACAATTTCTAGTCATTCAGGTGTGAGCTAGAATGTCACTGTTATGGATTGAATTGTGCGCCCCAAAATACATGTCAACTTGGCTAGGCCATGATTCCCAGTATTGTGTGGTAGTCCACCGTTTTGTGATCTGATAATGATTTTCCTATGTGCTACAAATCCTAATTCTGTGATGTTAATGAGATGGAATTATCAGCAGTTGTGTTAATGAGGCAGGACTCAATCTACAAGATTAGGTTGTGTCTTCAGTCACTCTCTTTCAGGATATAAAAGAGAGAAGCAAGCAGAGACACATGATGGGGACCTCATACCACCAAGAAAGCAGTGCCAGGAGCAGAGCATGTCCTTTGGACCTGGGGTTCCTGCACAGAGAAGCTCCTAGACCAGGACAAGATTGATGACAAGGACCTTCCTCCAGAGTCAACAGAGAGAGAAAGCCTTCCCCTGGAGCTGGCACCCAGAATTTGGACTTCTAGCCTATGAAAGAATAAACTTCTCTTTGTTAAAGCCATCCACCTGTGGTGTTTCTGTTACAGCAGCACCAGATGACTATGACAGTCATCTTCTCAGGGAAGTTTTCCTGGCTACCCTGTGTAATTACCTTCCCTCATATCCCTCAGAACCCTGGTGGCGCAGTGGTTAAGAGCTCGACTGCTAACAAAAAGGTCAGCAGTTCAAATCCACCAGCTGCTCCTTGGAAACCCTATGAGGCAGTTCTCTCCTATAGGGTTGCTCTGAGTTGGAGTCAACTCAACGGCAACAGGTTTTTTTTTTTTTTTTTTTGGTTCATATCCCTCACTCTTTATCACCTCGTTTTTACTTCACAGCACTTTTTACTTTCTGAATCCCATTGGCTCTGTGTTCAAATCTACCTAAAGCCCAACCACTTCTCACAGCTTCTTTTTTGGCCACGCTGGTCTGAGCTCCATCATCTCTTGCTTGGTGATTGCAGTAGTCTCTAGGCAGACTCCCTCCTTCCACCCTTGTTCCCTACAGCCCGCTACCCTCACACAGCAGCCATGGGGTTCCTTTTAATATTCAAAGCAATTCATGTTACTCCCCTGCTCAAAATGCTCCAATTGCTTTGCATAGCACTCAATTTTCACTCTTATCGGGGTTTACCAGGCCCTGTTGCAGCCCCAAGCTATTGCTCAACCCTGGAAATTCTATTCTTTCCTGGTTCACTCTGTAAAGCCACACCGGCCCCTCTGCTGTTCCTGTTGGTAAACATACCAGGAAGGTTCTCTCTTCGGGGTCTGTGTACGTGCAGTTTCTTTCACTAGGAACAGTAAACCCAGACATTCACAAGACTCATGCTCTGGCTTCCTTCAGGGCTCAGATCAAAAGATACATAACCTTTCACCCTGTACTCCTCTGCCCTGCCTTTTGTTTCTTCATAGCACTTACCACTAGCTAACAATATTTTGTTTACTTATTTATGTGCTTATTTATGCTCTATCCCTCTACTAGTAGGATGTGTGGTCTAAAAGGTCATAGATTTTGTTCTTTTGTTCTCCACTCTCCTCCTCAGTGACCAGAACATAGTTGCTTGAGTGAACAATAAAATCATACTTGTTTATCTCTCTCGCAACTAGAATGTAAGCTCCCAGAGAGCAGGGACCACGTCTCTCTGGTTTTCTACTGTGTACCCAGCAGCCGGTGCCCAGCACAGTTCCCCCTGGCACATGGCAGAAGCTCAGTAAATATTTGTTAAATGAACAAATGAATCAATATAAACATGAAGCTGGTGGAGCTTGGGACACAGTGATCATTGGTTTTTGCTTGTTTGAAACATATTCAGCTTTGTTTAAACAAATTTAGAATATTTAGAGAGAAATATCTGCAAGACTATCTCTAAGAAATTGCTGATAATCAAGAGATACAGACTTTGATAGTGATCTGGAAGTCCCTCCATTCTGTACGTTGAGATTCTATAAAAGAGAAGGTGGCTCAGGGTGAGGGATTAACTACAAACTGGTCTGGCTTGTTGGACCTTTGCGTGAAGAAATTAGAAGCTATTTCCCCATGCCAAGCAAAGCTGACTGGAAGAGTGAGAACTCAGATTAACAGCAGGTGAGGTGAGTGAACACAAGTTGCTCTTACCTTTGCAGACAGGCAGCAAAGAACATGTAAGTAGTTGGGCCAGAGTTGTGAACATGTCCTGAGACAGCCTCTAAGAAAGCCAAAATTTATGTAAGTGTAACATGTAACACACCTAGACAGGTATAACACTCATTAAACAGCATTCTGTAAGGGATGATGCTTACTTTGCCTATCCATATTGAGTACCAAACTCTTCACGAAATTAATCAGTTGGGGTTATAGATACAGATCACTAATACCTGAAGGAGTTCCTTAATCTGAGACTTTATGAAACAACAAGAATTGAGAATAACTAAACTCACTCTATAGGTAATAATTTTATACACATAGAGCAATATACCCTCCTGCCACAGTAAACTTATGAGGCTTAATTAGGAGAGAAAGTTGAGGACAATTGGGATGGAAAAAAGCTGCATTCCAGGAAGACGAGGGCATGGTGCTGAGTCCTGGTGGGATACTCCAAGACATTTCTTGGTGCTGCAGAAGGATAAGGGGGAAGAAAAATATTCCTAGGGGAAGAGCAAGCTTTACTCACTCCTGGGAATTTCTGCTCACGCACAGGAGAAAGGAAAAAGTAGATGTTGCAGCCTCCATTACAGAAGGAGTTCCTGATTCAAATGTGTTGACTAATATGAAATTACTGTTTCTGTAGAGCAAAATAGTCAAATATCAGCTATTTCATATGGCTCAACATCCTAAGTGGAGTTCTCTGGGAGATGGCTTCATTCTCTTCTCCCTTCACTTAGAAGCACATTTTTGTTACCCAAAAACCAAAACCAAACATATACTGTTGAGTCGATGCCGACTCACAGTGACCCTATAGGACAGATCTACAGAATAGAGTAGAACTGCCCTCTAGGGTTTCCAAGACTGTAATCTTTATGGAAGCAGACTGCCACATCTTTCTCCTGTGGAGCAATTGGTGGGTTCAAACTGAGCAGCCAAACACTTAACCACTGGGCCGCTAGTGCTCCTTAATTCCAGGAATCCAAACCAAAACAAACTCACTCCCGTCAAGTCAAATTCAACTCATAGTGACCGTACACAGCAGAGGAGAATTGTCCATAGTGTTTCCAAGGCTGTAACCTTTTTTTTTAATGATAGACTTTTTTTTTGTATTTAGATGAAGGTTTACAGAACAAATTAGCTTCTCATTAAACAGTCAGTATACATATTGTTTTATGACATTGGTTAACAACCTCATGGCATGTCAACACTCTCCTTTCTCAACCTTGAGTTCCCTATTACCAGCTTTCCTGTCCCCTCCTGTCTTTGTCCCTGGGCTGGTGTGCCCCTTTAGTCTCCTTTTGTCTTATGGGCCTGTCTAATCTTTGGCTGAAGTGTGAACCTCAAGAGTGACTTCATTACTGAGCTAAAAAGGTGTCCAGGGGCCATACTCTTGGGGTTTCTCCAGTCTCTGTCAGGCCAGTAAGTCTGTTCTTTTTTTGTGAATTAGAATTTTGTTCTACCTTTTTCTCCAGCTCTATCCAAGACCTTCTATTGTGATCCCTGTCAGAGCAGTCAGTAGTGGTAGCCGGACACCATCTAGTTGTACTAGGCTCAGTCTGGTGGAGGCTGTGGTAGTTATGGTCCATTTGTCGTTTGGACTAATCTTTCCCTTGTGTCTTTAGTTTTCTTCATTTTCCCTTGCTCCTGAAGGTTTAAGACCAGTGATGTATCTTAGATGGCCGCTCACAGGCTTTTAAAACCGCAGACGTTACTCACCAAAATAGAATGTAGAACATTTTCTTAGAAACTATGTTCTGTCAATTGAGCTAGATGTTCCCCAAGACCATGGTCCCCAAGGCCCTCAGCTCGATAATTTGGTGGTCCCCTCAGGGAGTTTGGATGTCTCTATGGAGCTTCCGTGATCTTGCCTTGTACAAGTTGTGCTGGCTTCCCCAGTATTGTGTACTGTCTCACCCTTCACCAAAGTTACCACTTACCTATTGTCTATTTAGTGTCCCCACCCCACCCCACTCCACCCTCCCTCGTAACCATCAAAGATTGTTTCTTTTTGTGTATAAACCTTTTCATGAGTTTTTATAGCAGTGATCTCATACAATATTTGTCCTTTTGTTATTGACTTATTTCACTCAGCATAATGCCCTCCAGATTCATCCACGTTGTGAGATGTTTCGCAGATTTATCATTGTTCTTTATCATTGAGTAGTACAGCATTATGTGTATGTACCACAGTTTGTTTATCCATTCATCTGTTGATGGGCATCTAGGTTGTTTCCATCTTTTTGCTATTGCGAACAATGCTGCAATGAGCATGGGTGTGCATATGTCTATTCATGTGATGGCTCTTATTTCCCTAGGCTATATCCCTAGGAGTGGGATTGCTGGATCACGTGATACTTCTATTTCTAGCTTTTTAAGAAAGCACCGTATTGTTTTCCAAAATGGTTGTGCCATTTTGCATTCCCAGCAGCAGTGCAGAAGAGTTCCAATCTCCCCACAGCCTCTCCAACATTTGTTACTTTCTGTTTTTTTGATTTGTGCCAGTAATGCTGGGGTGAAATGGTATCTCATTGTGGTTTTGATTTGCATTTCTCTAATGGCTAGTGATAGAAAGCATTTCCTCATGACTCTGTTAGCCGCTTGAATGTCTTCTTTGGTGAAGTGTCTGTTCATTTCCTTTGCTCATTTTTGGATTGGATTGTCTTTTTCTTGTAGAGGTGTTGGATTTTCCCGTAGATTTTACAGATTAGACCTTTGTTAGATTTGTCATAGCCAAAAATTTTTTCCCAGTCTATAGGTTCTTTTTTTACTCTTTTGGTGAAGTCTTTTGATGAGCACAAGTGTTTAATTTTTAGAAGATCCCAGTTATCTGGCTTATCTTCTGGAGTTTGTGTATTGTTAGTTATGGTTTGTATCCTGTTAGTACTGTGTATTAGGGCCACTAGTGTTGATCCTATTGTTTCATCTATGATCTATATAGTTTTTGGTTTTATATTTAGGTCTTTGATCCATTTTGAATTAGTTTTTGTGTATGGTGTGAGGTACGAGCCCTGTTTCATTTTTTTGCAGATGGACATCCAGTTTTGCCAGCACCATTTGTTAAAAAGGCTGTCTTTCCACATTTGATGGACTTTGGGTCCTTGTTGAAGATCAGGCGACCGTAGGTGGGTAGATTTACATTTGGCTCCAAGACTGTAACCTTTACAGAAGCAGACTGCCACATCTTTCTCCTGTGGATCGGCTAGTGGGTTCTGTCGACCTTTTGGTTAGCAGCCGAGAGCTTTATCCATGGCACTACCAGGTCTCCTATTCTAGATGCTTTAATCAAAACTAGGAGATGGCATTTCTTTTTTTTTTTAACCTTGTAAATCACTTTCTTTTCAATATAAATTTTCAGTGTACTGTATTATTTTAGTTAAAATGGCCCTTTTGGTTTTAGAAGTATAAGAAAATAGATTTTTTTATTCGCTCCTATATTTTTGCCGACTAAAGCAAGCCTAAACAGATGCCACTGCCCTCCCGGGGCTGCCCGCCAAGGACAGACAGCCTGCCTAGGGAGGGCTGATTGTCTCATACTTCCTGTCACCCACACTAACCTAATCCAGTATTCAAAGTCACACTGCCATAATTAGAGGAAATAAAACTGATTGTGGAAGTGAGATGTAGTAACAAGTAACCAGTTGCCATTTGAATGGACTCCGACTCATGGCGACTCTACGTGTGTCAGAGTAGAACTGTGCTCCATAGTACTGTCAATTTTTCAGGAGTAGATTATCAGGCCTTTCTTCCAAGGCACATCTCAGTAGACTCATACCTAACCTGTAGGTTAGCTGCTAACCTTTGCACCACCTAGGGACTACGAGATGTGGTTATTTTTGTCTTCATATTAAAAAAGTTTGAAAGCAATAATTCCTTTGACCTGAGGAAGAAAGGAGACAACTTTCCTGGACTCTGAGAGGATGTAATGAACAGCATGTGGGAAAGAAACACTGGAGGAAAATCACAGCGATAAGCACCATCTAAGAAGTACCTGCCGAAGAGTTGTTTATTTCACATTTAGTAATGACAGTCTGCGTCCCTCAGCTTGATATTAGTCAGTCCCTGGGGTACTGCCAGTTTACATGGCTGCTCCAAAAAAAAAAAAAAAAAACACCTCATCCACTCTGACAGGCTCTACACAGGCCAACCTTCTTTCTCCCAGCTATTTTTCTGGAGGCAAAGAGCTCACAGGATCTAGGCAATAATGTTTCAAGAAGATCCAGCGTGCATTCCTTCAGGGCCTCTCATGTTTGCCATGGCTTCTTACAACCCAGACAGCAAGATCTTGAAAAGAAATTTTGGTGGGAGGTGACAATGGAAGTTCATCCAACAAATGGGATATGTGTTCAAATAAGATAAAAAGAACTGAGCTCCTCCAAAAACCAAATGAGCAACAATATAAAAGGTTAGAAGCTGGGCCAAAATCTACAAAAAAAAGAAAAGCTGAGAAGATCAACATAATGCCAGCTGGTTTTGTTGACTTGTCTTCCTTCGTGGGGAGAATGTCTCTTCCAGTTTCAAATTAAACATCGTCCCAGCCCCTTCCAATTCTAAAGGGCAAATCATCATGCCTTATGTGCCTTTCCTGGAGGCTATTACATGTTAATATCTGAACTTTATTCAAGGTTTGTATAAAGAATGTTGTTGAATGTTGATTTATTTTTTTAACCTCAAAAGATAGAATATAAACTGTAAAAGAGCTGATATTGATAAACATACATAAATTCCTCCAAAATAAATGCATAAAATATAAATGAAAACCCCAAATACTTGTCGATTGGAATGAATTTTCATTCCCTTTCTAAAAAGAGTCCAGCTTTCTCCAAGGATGAAAACTAGAGATGATTTCTTACAAGTGACATTGATCTCTGCAAGTTTGGGAATGGTCCTTGATGCCAGTGGAATTGAATAGAATGTTGAGCATCCTTTGTTCTCTACAGATGTGTCTTCAAAAATTCTAAGATCCTTATGATCTATGCATGTCACCGAGTCTTCGAACCCTCTCAGTAAGGGGAAAACTTTCACTGGTAAAATAAATTTTCTTTTGTGGCATGTTGGCATCGGTAGGTGGAGCTGGTTAATTCAGTTACAGAGTTACGAGATCAAGATGAATTTGAGCCACATATTGCAATGCCCCCAAGCCAAACAGCTCACAGACTTCCTTTCGTTTGCCTCAACTCTGTGCTCTGAAGCCCAGACAGCCCCTGGCCATGAAGGTTATTGATTACACCAGGTGACTAAGTGAATTTAACATAGAAAAACCGACTAAGAAAGCAACGTAAGTTCATGTTACCCATGTCATCTTTGTGGTTGAAGAACAGCATTTGGACTTCCTTCTCAGACTTGATGTTCATTGGTTTTGGTACTGCTGTTGATTGGGTCTGAGTCAACTCTGGAAATACTGAAAACCCTGTTGGAGGTAGTTAAGAATTTATCTCTGCGCAGAAGCATGGGCCAGATAGATTTGTGGGACTGCCTGAAATTCTTAAAGTTTGTATATGCCATTGCAGAATTTTTGCAACAAAAGGGTGAAAGATGGGTACCTAATCTACCTGCTTTCTATGAAGTGGAGCTCCTGGAATATCTTTCGCTTATTCAACCTTGAGCATTTAGGAGAGAAATAGAACTGAGGGCAGCACTAGTGAACCCCCTGCCAAGGTCATTTGAATGGCATGAAAGGAACTTAATTTAGCCATAAAACCATTCAAGAAAAATTTTCTACATCCTGTCATCAAGTCAGGGGCGGTGTATGAGCACGTGTAGACAGCCAGGGGAAGACAGGAGAGTTTCTGTGACTAACGGAAGGACCTGAAGGAGGTCTCAGAAATCAGTTTTGGGGAGTAAGAGAATTACCTTGTACAACATTGCTGTATGTGACCAGGTGCAAGAGGAGTCTCAGAAACATCCAAAAATTGTCAGGTGTTATGGACTGAATTCTTCCCCCAAAAAATATATGTTGGAATCCTAACCCCTATACCTGCGGATGTAATTCTGTCTGGGAATAAAGGTTTTTTTGTTATGTTAATGAGGCAATATTAGTGTTGAGTGTATACTAAACCTAATCACTTCTTAGTTATATAAAGAGCAGCAAAGAAACAGAGGCAAGCAAACAGACACAGGGGAAGACAGACACCATCAGAAGACAATGGAGGCAGATGTATCCACAAACTTAGGAACTCCAGGGATTGCAGGCTACTAGAAGCTGAAATAAACAAGACAGAACCTCCCCCTAACATGCTGAATTCAGACTTCTAGCCTCCTGAACTAGGAGAAAATAAATTTCTACCCTTCGAAGCCACCCACGTGGTATTTCAGTTACAGCAGCACTAGCAAACTAGGACATCAGGACACAGACCTCTCTGAGAGATTCAAATGGACTCTTGCCTGCCTACATTGTCATGGCATGAGTAAAACCCCAATCTGTGACACCAGCCACAGTTAATTGGACCAAGGATGAAGTTCCTTTTGGAAATGTGATCATACCCTCTCCCAAGAAAATGCGCATATAGACATACTTTCATTTTTGGCATATAATTCCAGCAAGTTCATGGTTGCCTCCCTTCCCCCCGTCCCCCAAGTTAGAAATCCTGATGATAGGGAAGCTGCCCATCTCCGAGGTGGTTTGTTGGTGAACATTGCCAGCAGGGGAGCCCCTTAGTAAGAAGCAGAAAGCGGACTGAATCAAACACTCTCCCTTGTGCAAGATGAACAAAGAGAAAACATGTTACCTCTCTGCCTTTCGATTGCAGCTAAGTCTGTTGTGTTTCTTAGTTCTGAAGCCACGAGACCAGAAGGAATTGTGCAGTTGATGAGGAAATTTCACATCCTACTCCAGGGCCTCACATATTCTGATAATAAACTCCTATCCCTGATGGTGGTATTATATGACTCCTTGTGACCTTGAAGAGCCCAATTAATTAAGTTGTCAAGATGGGAGATGGGATATCCCATAGGGGTTGCTCAACAGCCTGTAGGAAAGCTGGCCTCTCTCCTCCCTAACTTCACTGCAGCTTCGCAGTAGAGATGGGACCACCTCATATGCTAGCCCTTATCCTAGATACTGACCGCCTTTATTGCAAACTTCTTGTGTTTTTTATTGTGGGTATGCGGAGTAGGTAATTTCTGAGTAGTTGGGCTCTGAAATGAGTAATCTGGTAACTTGCAAAACAATGCTAACAAAGGTTGGCCAATAAAAGGTTACCAGGTTGGGGAATTGCATCTCAATTAGGATTTGGGCAGACTCCTGGAATTCTCAAGCTGTGCATCAATGCATGGCATTTTTTTAAAACAATATTAGTCAAGACGAATCAGAGCCTAGGTCACTAGAAATGGAAATACCATGCAAATCCATAAAGATCAGGCCTAAAAAGCATTCCAGACACCCTGGCACGTGCGCGTGCGTGCGCACACAGACACGTAGTCTCATATACTTGCGTACAGTGACCCTCACATCCATGTCCTAATATGTAAGATTAAGATGGAATGTGGACTGCTTATGATTTGGATCAATGTTCAAATCAGAAAGGAGATTTAATAAAGAGGCTTTCAGGAAGGAGCCTTGAAGAAACTGGATAATCATTTTTCCAGGATGAATTACCTTAAGGCAGAGGTTTAGACAAGATTCCCTCTCTCATTTCTGGAATTGATACTTCTGTAGAAAATTTTAAGGAAAGATTAAGGGGTGGTCAAGGAATTTTCTCAGCTAGGAGCCCTGGTGGTGCAATGGTTAAGCACTTAGTCTGCTTCAGAAAGATTACAGCCTTGGAAGCCCTATAGGGCAGTTCTACTCTGTCCTATAGGGTCACTATGAGTCGAAATCAACTTAATAGCAATGGATTTTTTTTTTTTCCCCAGTAGGAGATAGGAGTTTAAACTGCTGGGGGGCCAAGAGGAGGGGAGGGTACTGGGGACACAGATGGGGATTTCCTAGAGGAAGAGGCAGCATGGTCTCTCTATGACAATGACTGTGACAATTCACCCTCTGCTTTGCCAGTTATCACCCACAAAGTGATAAAGGGAGAAAAGGCAAAATTGACTTGACGGCAATGGGTTTGGTTTGGTTTAGGAAAGGAGAAGCCCCGGTGGGACAATGGTTAATTGCTCTGCTGCTAAGCCAGAGGCTGGTGGTTCAAATCCACTCAGCGGCTCCGTGACAGAAAGACTTGTGATCTGCTGTGTGAAGATTACAGTCTAGGAAACCCTGTAGGGCATTTCTACTCTGTCACATGGGGTCGCTATGAGTTGGAATTCAGGCATTTCTGCTCTGTCACATGGGGTCGCTATGAGTTGGAATTCACTCGATGGCACCTAACAACAGGAAAACAAACAAACCTAAACCCATTGCCATTGAGTCTGCTCCTTAGGGTTTCCAAGGAGCAGCTGGTGGACTCAAACTGCCGACCTTTTGGTTAGCAGCTGAGCTCTTAACCACTGCACCACCAAGGCTTCCACAACAACAGGAATGGAAGGGCCAATTCTCAGCTGGAGGAGGAAACCCATTCTCTCACTCACTCAGAGGCCCAGGCTCTCCTTAAGGACCTTCCCCCTCCCCAGGAACCAAATGAAAAAGAGGCTGCCCGGCTGTATAGAATGTATTTGACAGTGAGTGAGCTCCACCTAACAGGAGCTGAAATTGAACAACTAGTTGCAATAGAACGGGATGAAAGAAGGATATCCCTCCCTGCTAGAGGACGTTGCACAATTGGTGTGAAAGTGGGCATGACTCACAGAGAAGGCTTTGAACCCCAGACCCCGGTGCACATATACCTTATTGATGTGGATTGTTATGGCTTGGAAGGCTGCTTACCCTGTGTTAGGCCTCATCATGGCCCAGGCCAACTGCCAATAGAAAACCTTAGCCAATGCCAAAGATCTCCTCTGTCAGCTGTGGATGTTGGAGTGGCCATATGCAGCCTGATAATTTAATAAGTCCTAGGAGGTTGAGCTGAGTCCTGCATCCACTCAACTGTTTCTCAGTGGGCTCCTGACAACTATAAATCCTCTTTACTGGCAATGATGGCTAATGCCAAAATAATTCAAGAGGCCACTGTTCTGTTGTTGTGTGCCATCAAGTCAATTCTGACTCATAGTGACCCCATGTGACAGAGTAGAACTGCCCCATAGGGTTTTCTAGGCTGTAATCTTTACAGAAGCAGATCTCCAGGTCTTTTTCCTGCAGAGCCTCTGGGTGGGTTTGAACCAACAACCATTCAGTTAGCAGCAGAGGGCTTAACCATTGCGCCACCAGGTCTCCATTAAATGTCCTGAAATTAATAGAAACTCACGAAAGACAAACTCAGATTCAAGTATTACAAACAAAATCCCACCTGGCCTAAACCAAAAGTACTGTCAACAGTTAGGCTGCCTCCCTCCTAGGCCAGACAGTGGGAAACCCGAGACGAACAAGAGGGTAAATTGGACTTCAAGGAACAGTTGTTGTTAGGTTTCATCAAGTTGCTACAGACTCATGGTGACCTTATGTATAACAGAACAAAATGTTGCCTAGGCCTGAGCCATCTTCATGATCCTGGTATGTTTGAGTTCACTGTTGTGGCTACTGTGTCAACCCATCTCATTAAGGGTTTCCCTCATTTTCATCAACCCTCTATTTTACCAAACATGAGGACCTTTTTTAGCAATTGGTCTTTCCTGATGATGTGTCCAAAGTAAGTGAGCTGAAATCTCACTCTCCTTGCTTCTAAGGAGAGTTTGGTTGTATTTCTTCTAAGACTGAGGGGTCCCAAACTGGATGATCTGTGGTAAATTGGTAGAGCAATTGCAGTACCTACTAGGTTTAGATAACAACCTATAGGCTTTTTCTTTGGAGATAGGCCACTCCTTGTGCCTGCCCCCACATAGGAATCAGGCAGTCTGGGAAGCAGCCCCTTCTGACAGACCTCACTCCACTGGGATATCTAATAAGCATCTCATACTTAACATGTCTAAAATTGATCCTGAATTCCCCATCACCACTAGCTTCTCCTTCAGTTTTCTGATCTTAGAAAATGACATTTTATCCTTATAGTTACTTAGCCCAAAAACTTTAGCATCATCCTTGAGTTCTCTCTTTCTTTCCTCTCCTATGTCCAATTCATCAGCAAATCTTGTTCTTTCTATCCTCAAGATACATTCAGAAACCAACCACCTCTCAGTACACCTTGCTGCCACCTTGGTCCAAGCTGCCATCGTCTCTCACTAGGACTATTGCAATAGAATCCTGCTTCCACACTCAACCCCTTTCAGTCTGTTCTCAACACAGCAGGAAAGTTACTGTGCTACAAATGTAACTTCATGTCACTCCTCTGCTCAAAACACTCCAATGATTTCCCTGATCACGTGGAGTAAAAGCCAGTGTTCCTACAGAGGCCCTTACCATCCCCCACCCGCCACTCCTTGACCTCTGTGATTCCATTTCCTTCTCTCATCTGGACTCAGTGTTCTCCTTACTGTTCTTCCAACACACCAGGCACAATTCCGCCTTTGCATTTGCTCTTTCCTTTGCTTCAAATACTTTTCTTCAAGATTCCCACATGACTTGCTTCCTCACTTCCTTCACGACTCTGCTCAATTGTCCCCTTACTTATGAGACTTTGAATACTGTTAAAACAAAAATCATATTAAGCCAATAATAGAAATTGATTGAAGTTTATTTAATATGTGATTTGCAAATCAGGGTAATATTTCGATTAACGCACCCACTGCCGTTGAGCAGATTCCAGCTCATAGCAACCTTACAGGATAGAGTAGAACTGCCCCGTAGGGTTTCCAAGGCTGTAAATCTTTATGAAAGCTGACTGCCATATCTTTCTCCCACAGAGCAGCTGGTGGGTTTGAACATCCAACTTTTGAGTTCACAATTGAGTGCTTTAACCACTGTACCACTAGGGCTCCTGACGTTTTCGACTAGAGTCAAAAATGTTCCAAAGATGAAAGAACTTCCAAAGATTCTTATACCCCATCTTATCAATATTGCCATGGAAACAGGGCCAGAACAGTGTTTGTATAATAACAGTTTACCCTAAAACACAGCTTCTAATCTGAACTTGGAGTTTCTATCTCTTGAAACTGATTGCTCACAGATAATTCTTCAAAAGAGTCCAATGACTAAGGCAAAACAGTCATACTAAGCTATTTACTAGCCTATTGTATGACTTAAATGTGACTTTAGGAAACCAGTTTTCCCAAGGCTCAAGGTTCAAAAGAAGGTCTCAGGGCAAAGGCCTGGGTGGGTCACCCCAACTCACGGACCCTAGAAATCTCTCTTCCAGGAGAATTAAACTCCGTTTCTCACCACATTATGTAAGATAATCCCCCTAATTCTCTGCTTTCTTTTTCTCCTTAATTACCATATATTACATACTTTAATCATTTATTTCCTGTCCTCAGCCACTAGAATGTAATGAGGATTTTATTTTTTCGTTCTCTGCTATGTCCCTAGCACCTAGAACATAAAGATGACGATTTGTTGAACATCTGGTTAAGAATTTTCACTTGACGTCACCACCACTTTTTTAATGAATGCCTCAGAAGTACCTCCTCAATTCCCCACTCCTACCGCCCCACCCCTGTGCCAGGCAGCACCCTATTGTTCTTGTCCTCGGCTGACAAGCTTCAGTCTCCCTGGTCACATTGCTGCTGTGCTCCACTGGCTTCTTGAGCTTCTAAGCTCTTCAGCCAACCTTGAAAACCCAACCACAAGGTCAATGATTCTTAATTGGCTGCACATTAGAATCAGCTGGGAGCCTGTCAACCTATTAATAGCCTAACCCTATCCTCCCAAGACTCATTTAATTGTCTGGGATGGGGCCTTGCATCAGTGTTTTAGCCACGTTTGAAAACCACTGCTCTGGTGATTATCACTTCGACCTTTAGCATAGTCTAGTCTAGTTCAGTGGGTTTTTTTAAACTTTAATGTGCATAAGAATCACCTGGAGAGTTTGTTAATCCAGTTTCCTGGTAGACTTCCAGAGATTCTGATCTAGGGGGTAGGGCGGAGAGGATGAATTTCGATTTGTAACAGCTCACAGATGGTGCCTGATACTACCGGCCAGAGGACCACATCCTGAGAACCATTGGTCTAGTTCTTTCAGGCTTATTATCAGGTTTATTATCTAACAGAGATCCCTGAGGACCCTCCAGTATCCCCCCGGATGTGAATTTAGGGGTTTCTAGTGAGACAGCACTTCCTGCTATGCTGGCCACGCCCTCCAGGCACCTATTCCTGAGGATCCAGAAGCAGAGGCTCTTCCATTCTCCCTCTCCTCAGAGTAAGTCCTCTCTCCAACGATGGGTGGGGCAGAGAGAATTTTCCTTTTTGGGGAAGCCTGATGCTGAATTGTGCTTGGTTTAGTCTGCGATTAGCACTGGCAAATACAACAGTGTGTCGTTGCCATAGCAAAGGTATTTCCCTGCCCCAAAGTTTTTCTAAATTTCTTCCAAGGATCTCCAGGCAGCCTTGGGGGCCATTCCGAGTTCTCCAGGTGCGAATGCAGCTTAGGCCTCAACAGGAAGCTTAATAGGCTCTCATAGACCCTTACAGTGTTGGACAGTTTGTCTATGAGCATCTCCATTTAAGAGACAAAAAAGTAGGTGCTGTCTTCCATAAGCAGACCCTAGGAGATGGTAGATAGAAGCACTGCCAATATGGAAATATATTCTAGCCAGTGGTAAGGATTTCCCATGCCCTTTCTGTGCAGAGTAAGTGTTTTAGGCTAGCCTTCTCCAAAACACAGGGTGTAAATAGCACAAGGAAATACAGTTGCTAGGCCAAATTAACTGGGAAATATTGCATATGATATTCTACTCCTAAACCCGAAAAACCAAACTCGTTGCCGTGGAGTCTATTCCGACTCCTAGAGAGTCAAAATGCATCATTGCATATTAAAGGCTCTGAAAAGTCCTGCAATAACTTATTAACATCACACAGAACACAGCTGATTTAGGTCAATCCAAGCCCTTTCCTATTACCTTTACAGACCTTGGGCTATGTTAAACAGAATCGCTCTAACTTTAGCAAACACTATTAAAAAAGTCAATGACACAGCCACAAGCTTGAATCTCAGTAGAAAACATGAGCTTTATTCTGCTGTGAATGTCCTTTCTGAGGAGACTTTTTGCAATTTGAGACTCTGTGGGAGGGCAGAGCAGGGCTGAGAGGCTCTCTAGACAGGAAAGCATAACTAGGATGTGGTTCTCTGGCTATGTAGTGAACTGTCAGATGACTTCCGTCTGATTAGAAATGAATCAAAGTTTGGCCTATAAGAGCTTTTTATATCTCAAACTAAAACATGAAAGAAAATTGCGGTGCGGGGGGCATCTGAGTAGCAAAGTATAAATGTGTCCGAAATGTGGACTCCACTGTACTGAAGGAGAAAGCAAGAGGGTCTGGCATGCTTCTCTCCCTTGAAATGGCCCTGCCCTCCCCTCCCACAGCCCACCTTGCTTTCTGCTCCAAAGCTGGGAGTCATAGCTCCAGTTATGGAATCATCTTGAGGCCGACAGCCTCCAGGCACCATTACCAACCCCCAACTTGTAAGTAGAGTAGCTTGAGCCACCTCCCCTTCAATCTGGTTTCTGCAGATGTTTTTTAGGCAATGGCCAACTTCCTGCTCAAGATAAGAAAAAACAAGGCTGGGGTAGACCACAGAACCAGTTAAGACCAAATCCGGCCCTCCTGACATGGGCAGAACCAGCAACCTCATCCTCTGGGTGATCCCAGAACTTTTCTACCACCAGATGGAACCAAACTTTAGCGGCCAAGATTGGAGGAAGACTTTCAGAAGAGAAGGCTCAGAGCCTACGATCCGGTTTGAGAGACATCCCTTTCAGACTGAGCAATCGCAGATGATGGAACTGCCCTGGGAACGCCTTTTTCGGGCCAGACCAATCAAGGACCTTGCTCCTTCCTGCCAGACCCTTCCCCTAATTAATACTGTTTGGACCATTGTTTAGGGAGCTATCTTGATGACGCAAGTCCCGGTACGCTCCTTTGCTTGGCCAACCAAATAAAGCTTCTTCTTTTGCTTTCACCCATTTCATGTCTCTGTGGCCACACTGAGCAAGACCTGAGATCCCCTGTAACAATCTAAACCCAAACCAAACGCGTTGCCGTCGAGTTGATTCCGACTTTCAGCGACCCTATAGGACAGAGTAGAACTGCCCCGTGGGGTTTCTGAGGAGCACCGGGTGGATTCAAAGTGCCAACCTTTTGGTTACTAGCTGAGCTTTTAAACACTGCGCCACCAGGGCTCCAATGGAGCCATCTGACAGATTTCAATTTTCAGCTTAAGCTTTGACTCAGTAGGCAAGTTATTTAACCTCTCGCAGACTCTGTTTCCTACTGGCAAAGTTCAGGTAATAATACCACTTTTGGGGACAATTATGAGGATCACCTGAGATGACACACTAACGCATTTAGCTCAGTGCTTTACACATAGTGGAGCTCAGTTAATATTAGCTTCTGTATTACTATTAAATCCACAATTCTAGGTATAGGTCAAATGTCCTCCTCCATGAAGCCTTCCCAGGTTTTGCTGTTATTATCAGCTGCCGTCAAGTTGGGCCCCCGACTCATGGAGCCCCCATCACAACGGAATGAAACGTTGCCGAACCATTATGCATTGGTCACCATCTGCACATACATGTATAAAACAGAGAGTTAGATCCATAGGATTTTCATTGGCTGATTTTCAGAAGTAGATCACCAAGCCTTTCTTCTTAGTCCATTTTAGTCTGGAAGCTGTGCTGAAACCTGTTCAGCATCATAGCAACACGCAAGCCTCCACTGACAGATGAGTGGTGACTGCATATGAGGTGCATTGACCAGGATTCAAACCCAGGTCTCCCACAAGGAAAGCAAGAATTCTACCATTGAACCAAAAATAACTTCTCACTCTTGGAAGCATATTTATAGGGTGATGTTTTGTTTTTTCACTGAACCCATTGCATCGTGTTTTGCATCGTGTTTATTTATGTATATATCTATGTATGCTATGTCAACACTTATTTTTCTCTCTAATTTGAAATATCTTAGGGGAAATCATGCCTTGTCCATCCATGTATGCTACAGAGTTGAACAGTGCTCTGTTGTATACTTCTAGGTGTACAACATTCTCTATTATCTGAAATTATAAATCCCAAGGTTTCTTTATTTCTGGACCTGGCTGAATGCCGGCTGCCTAAAATACCCTGCATCTAATAGCAAACATTTAAACATTTATGCTGTGAAATCTTTGGCATTTGAGAGTGATTTAACAGTTTTTTGTTGTTTGTTAGGAGCTTATTATTATCACAGGCCAGACTTTTCTAACTGGTGGAAAACTTAAGAGTCAATCTGGAGAAAGACTGGAGGTTAGACAAATCTTTTGTTATTGATATAAACAATTCACACTGACAAATAAGTGGCAAGCCACTTAGCCAGAAATAATACTGAAGCACTCTCTTAGCGATCACCTCGCCAAGAGGATAGCCACTACTTAAATACTCCACCAACAAAGAAATTGTCCAGTCCTGCTGAGTCTTTCCATTGACAGCTAATGGCTAAGCCAGCATCTTCAAAGCCACTGTGGTTTGAAGGTCCAAAATACTCAAGTTCCCGGGATCAGAGACACAGCAGGAAGACTCAGCCTGGGACCCAGTTCACTCCACGTCAAAGGCATCTCCAACTTTTTTTTTCAGATTTAGGACCCAATTTGGGCAGGATAAGGGAGGAGAACCTGTACTGCCGTAGGCCAGTGTTAACTGCTTATCTGGTTGAATGATTGATGAAAACAGTGACAGGTTGGACCCAGGCCACTCAGCTAGGTAGTACAGAGGCTGCGCAGTTGCTCAACTGGCAGACAAAGCAATGAAGGTGGCAGGCACACACATGTATAAGACAGAGTTAGAGGAGCAGGCCAATAGAGAGGTATAGATGTAGGGTCTTGCTACTCAAAGTGTAGTCCCCAGACCATGAGTATCACATCAGCTGGGAACTTGTCAGAAATTCAGAGCCTCGGGACTTTCCCCTTGACTTACTGAATCAGAATCTGCGTTTTAACAAGATCCTTGGGTGATTCCTCTGCACGTTACAGTTTTAGAAGCACTGCTTGGGGCATGACCTTTGGTGTTTGTTCTGGTCTAGCAACTTACACCTGTGCATCTGGCCTAGAAATTTAACTTCTCTCTTCAAGACTCATTTTGTTGTTGTGTTGTTAGTTGCCATCAAGTCAATTCTAACTCATTGCAATGCCGTGCTTGCAGAGTAGAACTCCATAGGGATTTCAAGGATGTGACTTTTTGGAAGTATTCGTACGTAAAGTGGAGATTAATAGTCTCTGCATTATAGGACTGTTGTGTGAATTAAATGCATCAGGGCATGTGTTGTTCACTGTGGGTGGCCATACTCATTCAGTAAAGGCTCCCAAATTACGTTACTTTCAACAGCAGTCACGGGGCAGGGGGCCTGCCACACGTGTGGGTGTAATAGTGGGATGAGGTAGGTACTCAGGTCAGGGATGAGAACCCCTACCTTGGATGCTAGTAGCTCTGATGTGATTAGAGCTGATACCCAGGTATTTCTAAGGTACCCATATGAAACACATGGGATATAACTAGCAAATGTCAGATAAACACACCACTAAAAACA
>NW_004444187.1:694120-713503 GCF_000243295.1 Trichechus manatus latirostris
GTACTACTGTTTCATGAGAAACTATTTGTTCTGTAAGCCTTCACCTGAAGTACAATAAAATAATAAAAAAAAAAGATTAACTTATAATGAGTGTGCAATATGAATTAACATGATTAACATGGAAATATGACCATAATAAAAAGCTTTCTAAAATGTAAAAAAAATAAAAATAAAAATAAATTAATTGAATACTAAAGTCAAAAACCTAAATAAGCAGCAATAAAACAAACCAAAAGAAAGCAGGACAAAATCAATAACGATAAAGACAAAAATAAGTCAGTCACAAAACAGAAAAAAAGTAGAATAAATAAATCCAAACAGTAGTTCTTTGAAAATATTAACAAAATGACAGGCTTCCCCAAACATGAAAAAAGGCACAACTATACAAAATTAGAAATGACAAAGGGAAAATACCATTAACAGAAGAAATTTTTTAAAATCACAAGACTAACTACATGACCTTCTGCAAGCAAATTTGAAAACCTAAATGAAATTGCTGATAGATTACTCCTATTCTCAGAGCCAAAAGTGAATGGAAAATAACATAGTTAAATAGCTATTTATACACTCAAACTAATCAGGCTTAATTTCCAATAATCAAAACGGCTTTAGGAGAGAATATCTTGTAGACTCATTGAAGTTTGGGTGCGAGGATGTGTACTCATTTTGGTCTTTGGCCTATGTGTTCTTCTGGGAAATTGGCTATTTTAACAATGAACTAAGTCTTCCCACGAACCAAGCCAGTTTTTGAAGGTTAATCTGTACTTTTTGCAAAAAGTTAGCTCTTGGATGAATGGAAGATGTATTTGTAACTGTGTCATAACTTTTGATCCAAGTAGCCATGTTGAATTATTGCTGCATGAATTCACTTTGCTATGGGAAATGAGAGACCAGTTTTAGCATATTCACTTAGACAAATATTTTTGACCACCTTTTACAAGGCACAATACCATTTTATGACTAGAGAAACTAAGTTATTAGAAAGCAAGTGAGTATTTCCGCTATAACAAATTAAGGACAAGCCCAAAGCTCTTGCCAAGAATTTTCCCTCCTCTGAGAAAGTGCACAGTTTATCAGCTCCCCAGCTCCCTCTCAAATGACAAATAGTCTCTCAAGTCTCTTCCGCTGTGCACACTGGGGGCAGCTCATAATTCCCGACCTAGTGATTTGGAGTTCTCATACCCCGATGTATTTGCCTTGCATTTATAGGTTTCTGCTTGTATTTTTAATAGGGAATTGTGATTGTCCACACCTGTTTTAACAGGTCAGACAGGTTTGTATACTGAGCTCTTTAAACCTTTCTAGATTGTCTTCTACCTAGTATTTGAGGATCTTTCTTTAGCAAACTACTAAAATGTTTACTCTGAGGGTTTTATTGGCTTTTTACTCTAATAGGTGGCAATTTCCCAACCCTGGGAAGTCCCTGGTTACTGGAAGGAAATGTAGTTGTTTCAAGCTTTTGCTTTTTTTTTTCTCATAATGAGGAAGGACAAAATGAAAGGGCTGAGAAATACAAGAAGAAAGTGTGTCTCGGGTGGGAGTGGGTGTAGACTGCGACGAGAGAAGTCCAAAAACAAATGTTGAAAAATGGGGGAAAGAAGGAAGAAAATCTGGTATGAGGAAAAGCTGAGTGTTAGGATGAGCAACACAGCTTGGGTGATCAACATTTTTCCTTCTTAGCTTGTTGTTTTTTTTTTTTTGTTTGTTTGTTTTTAAGTGGGTTTTCAGAATTAGAGCTTCTTTTGTCCCATTTAGTTTGCATTTGACTCCTTCCAGCTTTGCGCAGTTCCTTATTGGACTCAAAATGAACTGGAATAGAGCGTGCTCAGGGACTGCCCTCCTGGGGTCACGTGTGAAAACGAATCTCTCCAAACAAAATACCACAGGGTTGGAGGGCCTGACATTCGAAAGGGATCTACCGTCCATCTACCATAGGTCCGTGGGTAGTGCTAACGCTTTGTGCTTGACTAAGTGGTGCAATGGTTAAGCACTCAGCTGCTAACTGAAAGGTTGACGGTTCGAACCTACCAGCCACTCTGTGGGATGTGCTCTGTAAAGATTACAGCCTGAGAAACCCTATGGGGCAGTTCTACTCTGTCATATAGGGTCACTATGAGTCAGAATCAACTTGACGGCACACAACAGCAACAACAACAACTAACCTAAGGGTTGGTGGTTTGAAACCACCCAGCAGTACCACAAAAGCAAGGTTTGGCAATCTGCTTCTGTAAAGATTACAGCAATTTCACGCTGATACACGGAGTTGCTATGAGTTGGAATTGACTTGATGGCAGTGGGTTTTTTTGGTCCATCTACCACATACCAGGACCTGTGCCTTTCATGAAGAAGCTTCTGCATAAAAGAAAAGAGGGACAAGGAGGCCTCATCAATCAAAAATGGGGATTCGAGAAAAGAAAAGCCCCCAGGTTCTGATGTAAAAACAGTGTTTTCCTTCAGGACATTTCTTCACTTATCAAGAGCTATCCCATAGCCACTGCTATTTGAATAAGCTTACAAATAAATAAATAGACAACTGCAGAATAGATCTCTTTATAAAACAAAAAAGCCTCAAAAGTGTCTTAATTCACTGGGAATCTTGAAGACGCTCTATCTAAAAGAATCATGTTTTGCGTTCCATGAACCTTGGAGACTCGAGTAAGAGACTGAAGAGAAATGATTAATGAACATATCTGAAAAACAGCTCATGTTCACACAAATATATGGATCTTTATTGACAGTTATTTTCCTTCCAGTAATAAATAGAATGGAATGTTCTTAAGGGTTAGTTTGGAGTTGAGAAGGCATTGTGCCTTTTGTAGAAGCCGTGAGACTTTGTGCTAGCATCTTCTTCAGAATTATGTCTAAGAGGGAACCTATTGCTGCAGATGTGTACAACATCTGTATCGTTCCTATGCTTCTCTCCACATCAGAAAGGTAATGCATGACCCCCGGCCAAGATCACCCTAGGGTCCCCAACCCCCCACTCCAGTTTTAACATAATATATCATAAAAAATAGCTAGCTAGTGTCATAAAAAGTCAATGTTTCAAATATAAAAATTTTTTATACAAATATAATTCATAATACAATCATTCTTAAAATATAGCATTGTTATATATGAGTTTGAATCATTATTAAAATAAATAACATTTCCTAGAGAAAATTTCATTTGCATCACAAAAATCATAAAACAGGAGCATATAAAACTAATTAATTCATCATTGACTCCTCATCAGTGTATCTCCTATTCTCTCTCCCATTCAGTGTAGGCAGTATGAAGCATATACATGTATCGCCCTATATACCCAGATCCTCGCAGCTCACGTGTGTCCATCTGGATTGCCCCATGGCCTGTCTGCCTGGGTACTCTCCACCTGGAGCTTCTGTGGTAAGGAGGGTTTTCCTGCACATATTTGCACAAAAAGCCACTTTTCCAACCACCCTTCAGTTCAGAAGCCTATGAGCTTGTTAACTTTCTGGGTGCTTGGGAAAGGCATGTCAACTTCCACATCAAGGACGCCATCCTCTGTTCCCTGAATGGTAAGGGGTATGTCCTGATAATCTGAATTATTTGGATTGTTGGTAGAGCTGGAGGTACTAATCCCAACTTCCAGGGTCAGAGAGTTCTCTTTCCCCACTAACCTCTAGATATTGAGTAAGGCATATTTTGATGAGCTTTCTTGTGACTCTTACAGTATTCTAATACTTGCTTGGAATTTGGGCAGTCAAGATGCTTAACAGACCATATAGCTGTGCTTCTAGATACCTTGGAGCTGCAGTTATGAGCTGCAAATATCTTGGAGAGAGAAGAGAAAAAAGGAATATAAACATAAATAAACCACTAAAGTTTCCAGTGATCATCATTTCATCTTATTTCTAAGTAACATGATTTCAGTTTGTCACCAATCATACAAATTAACAAGTTTCACTAAATAATTAAGCTGATTGATGTTTACAGCCACCTTGCAACTACTACCAAAGGGAAAGAGTTTTCAGGAAAATCTGGCTTGTGTAACACAAGTGGTAAATCTTCAAGGATTTGAAGGTAACTTTCACACAATTTGGCCACTGTCAGGAAGCCATTTATCTGGATCCATATGAATGTCATTAATTCCTCCTACCAACAATTTTCATTTTTTAAAAAAAAAAGTTATTCTTCCTTGTTTTGCGTGGCAAAGGCAACTGTTTTCTCCTCCAACTCTGTAAGTGACTCTCCCAAGGAAAACACTTAGACTGTTCTCTAGAGCCTCGTTTCTTGCACCTCTTCCTCCGTCTCCTCCTTCAGAGCCGCAATTTGGGATCGAGACTTGTGCCTGCTCGAGTTCTGGTGAGGGAGGAGCTTCATACGGTCCGAGTGGCTGATGGCCTGCCTGAAGAGGCTCTTCTCGCTCAGCAGCTTCTGGATGGAATCATACTGCCGCACTGTGTTCTCTTCTATGACCTAGGGAAGTGGTGGTCAGTGAGATGTCAGACAGAGGCAGGTCAGACTAGAGCAGGGACAGAAACTGTCAGGCTCAAAGGAAGACAAAAGCCAAAAAGAAAACACAGCGTCCAGAGGTTTTCAGTTTGAACAGTCAGGTGTATCTCATTTAACTGCTGCAACCTCATGCTTTCAGGAGGCTCTACTATTTGTGAGTCTCTGAGTGGTACAAACGATTAATGTGCTCAGCTGTTAATGAAAAGGTTTGAGTCCACCCAGAGGCACCTCAAAAGAAGGGCGTGGCAATCGACGTCCAAAAAATCAGCCACTGAAAACCCTACGGAGCAGAGTTCTACGACACACATGGCGTTGCCATGAGTGGAGTCAACTAGAGAGCAACTGGTTGGTTAAAACATTTGTGAAATTAGCTGTAATTTACTACTTAGCATCTGGAAGTTTGTTTGTTTTCTTTTTATAGTTAGTATAGTACTGGACAAAGAGCCCTGGTGGTGCAATGGTTAAGTACTCAGCTGCTAACCAAAAGGTTGGTAGTTCGACCCACTCAGTGGCTCCACAGGAGAAAGTCCTGGCGAACTGCTTCTGTAAAGACTACAGCCTAGAAGACCTATGGGGCAGTTCCACTCTGTCACATGGAGTAGCTGTGAGTTGGAATCAACTTGATGTCAACCAACAACAATTACAACAACAACAACATGGTTCTGGACAAGGCACTTCTTCGGAGAACTTTAGAGGAACTCAAAGTGCTCTGAAACCAAGAATGATTTCTATTAAATCCCTTCCAGATTACCTAAAAAGTCAACCTCTACAACAATTGATCTGAAGCCTAAAAATTCTAAATGGGTCAGGATATGTTTAACACGCGGCTTTTGCATGTTAAAGTTGAGCAAACCCACAGGGAGAGGACAGAAGGGCTTTACCCAACTTCCTGAGCCTGTCTGTGGCAGGGCAAGAGGTTGTGAGCCTGCTCCCTGATTTCTCACTTGGAGCTTAGTAATGATGATGGTAACAACAATCCTTCTGTAAGGAAGGCATTTACCTCCGGGAGGGTCAAAAGACTAAAGAGAAATGACGCGATGTATCATCCTCAGAACTTTCCTGTGACTAAACTAGAGGGAATGTGTAAACAGCGCTTGAAGGAATCTGACAGTGTTGAAAACACAATGAAAAGGTGGTTGGGAGAGGCACTAACTTGAGCTCCAAATAATGAATAGAGAAAAGAAATGAGCCTTTCAACTACTGCATTAAAACCATAAATCAGATCACAGGAAAATCCAGGACCGTCCTGGACCCCGTCCAGGGCCAATGTAGTTATTGAAAGCATCAGGACTTTGTTTTAAATGGTGAAGTCTTTCTATAACTTGGTACCAGAATAAAGGGCTCAAAAGTACAGATATTATGTAATTTATTATGTAAAAAGTACAGATTATTAATGTAATATAATAATATGCTGCCATTTTTGAGTTACTGAATTCCAATCTAAACTTGTAGCTCAGATCAAAGCAAGAAATGTGTGTAGCTATTTTAAGTAAAGTTGGAAAGCTATATGATACAAAATTTAAGGAAGAACTTGTACATTGCAACAGTTTGCAGGAATGGTCACATATAAGATTATTATCAAGAATTAAAGGGAAAATCAGATACTAAGTAAATTATAAAGACTTACCAAAAATTGTTGACATTCCAACATTGCTTCTATCCTGTGTTCACAGAGGATTACTGTGCAACCAGCGAATGCTCGTTTTAGGATTCTTCGAATGATTTGGTATGTTCTAGAAAAGAAAGGGAATTCCATGTATAACATTACAGAACATCAGTAATCTGCCTTTATCATTGATTACATGCCTATGGTTCCATCAATTTAGTTCTTTAAATTTTATTTGTCTTTAAATACTTTTAACATAATGTTGACAGAGTTAGCCACAATTAGATATCTGACCACGGGGTAGATTCTAAGTTTCCACAAATAAACAGAAGATTTTGAAGAAAATTTCAGAGATGAGTACATTTTCCATTATACAGAAGCACCAGTAATTCTTTATTTTGTGCTATAAATATTTCATATGGTATTAATGGAATATGAAGGAAAATCCTAAGGATCAGGTTATGCCTGTGTAACTGAATATTTCATCATGTGTTGACAAGAGGGAAGAGTTTATATGAAATCCTAAAACTACACTCAGAAGAGAACACAGGGCTCTTAGTTAAGGAAATAAACACTTGTGCTTAAGTCAAATAGTGACTTTTCCATTGGGCAATTATTTCCTATATAGAGGGGGCTCCACTCACAGATATGACAGTCTAATGGGAATATATGTCAATGTGAAGTAGGCCTCCAGGATTCCGCTCACACTGTGCTATTAAGTAGCAGGATTCTGAAACTCACACTGGATCCAAATGAGCACTCGGTTCATCAAGCAGCAAGATCTTTGCCTTACTGAGAACAGATCGAGCCAAACACATCAACTGTTTGTGGCCGTGGCTTAGGACGGAACCCCCATCCACAAGGACAAAATCAAGCTTCCCGGGAAACTGCTCGATTACAGATCGGAGTCCAACCTGCAGAAAGAAAGAAGGGAAACACTGTGCTTATAGACAGTTGTTCAGATACCACGGAGTTAAAAACGTCCAATTAGCTGAAAATCTAAAAATACACGTTGGAGTTCTGAAAGTGTAAATTTCATATCAATCCCACCTCCTGTTATTTGGGCTGAATTGGGCAAAAATCTATTTATAGTCTTGGCAGCACTCAAGGATAATTCTATGGCTTGTTTCACTTCTGTACTTCATTCATTCTGGAGCTTTCAGTGAGTGCCTATTATGTGCCAGGTACCCTAATAGATATTATGGAAACAATAAATGGTACATAAATGGCCCTGAGAGGCTCAGTGTTTGCAAAGACATGTGCAAATAATCACAACAATTGAATACACAATATGTTACTTTAAATCTCATTATATCACAGGTGAAAAATGGGGAAAAAAATAGTATTGACCTCACAGGGTTGTTATGAGGATTAAATGAGATAATTTATGTAAAGAGGTTGCCACCAAGTGTGGCACACGGTGAACACCTAATAAATGGTAACTGTTAGTATTGTTAGCCCTGGTGGCACAGTGGTTAAAAGCCTGGCTGCTAACCAAAACGTTGGCAGTTGGAATCCACCAGCCAGCCACTCCTTGGAAACCCTATGAGGCAGTTCTACTCTGTCCTGTAGGGTCACTATGAGTCAGAATCACCTTGACGGCAAGGATTTTTTTTTTTTTTTTGTATTAGTTCGGTTGTGTTGTTAGTTGCTTTCTAGTCGATTCTGACTCACAGTGACCCCATGTGTGTAGAGTAGAACTGGACTCCATAGGGTTTTCAAGGCTGTGACTTTTTGGAAGTAGATCACCAGGCCTGTCTTTCGAGGCACCTCAGGGTAGGTTCGAACCACCAACTTTTCAGCCAGTAGTCAAGCACTTAATCCTCTGCACTACCCAGGGACTCATTAACATTGTTGGAGCCTGGGAAATCCCAAGGACACAGGTCCAGTCACTGAAGCACTATCCCAGTGTCACATTAAGGTCTGTAGGATTCTCCCTTCACAAGTTGCCTTGGGAAATAAGTTAGCAGGAAGTTATCTCAATGCTATTAAGTTATATCACACTCACAGTAACAGGGTAGAGATTCTGGTAACAATGTTGTAGGGTGTATTCTCCCTCTGGATTCATACTAATCATATACTGATTTCCTAAGGCCATACTAGGAAAACTACTTCATGTGTTATACATGCACTTCTCTGTGATGAAGAGCTGAGTAAAGTGTATGTTTTTCCCCAGATGAAACTCTTTCCTTACTATAAGTAAATAATTATTACTTAAATATATGACTGTCAGTATTTAGAGAACAGAATTTACAAAACGAATGCCAGTGAAGCAGACCAATCTAGGGGGTATTTCGCAACATTCCTGTCTTACTGTTTTATGAAGTATTGTAAAAATCTTTGAAAATTGTATTTGCTAGAGAAAGGTCAGCATAACTTAGTTAAACTTTAAATTTTGAAGTCAGTGAACATTTAACAAATGTATTAAGCACCTTTTCTTTTTTTTTTTGCCAGATACTGTGATAAGCTTTGGAGAGAAAATGGGAAGGAAGACAGACTAACAATTGTTTTTTAAAAGATAGGAGGTTATCATTACCAATTATATGTGCTGATAAGAATGGCTTAAAATTGCCTACCAATTGTTTGGATATAAATAGCTGCTTAGTCATGTATTCCCTTAACAGACTCTTACTGAGAGCTTATTAAACTCTAGGTACTATGGCAGATCTGGAGATTCAAAGATTAATAACACTGGGCCCTGTCTTGAAGGAGCTCATGGTCCAGCGGGGGAGAAAAATAATAAGTGAGTGGGAAATTACTGTTTGTTCTGAAGGGAGCTATGAGAGAGAGTGAAAAAAAAAAAAAGACTGAAATGGAAATAGCTATAGAGATCATCTAATTTAGTGATCTTCAGCAGCAGAATCATTTATTTTAAGTATATATGTGTGTGTGGAGCCCTGGTGGCTCAGTGGCTAAAAGCTCAGTTGTTAACCAAAAGGTCGGCAGTTGAAATCCACTAGCTGCTCCTTGGAAACCCTATGGGGCAGTTCTATTCTGTCCTATAGGGTCACTACGAGTCGGAATCAACTCGACGGCGAGTTTTGTTTTTATATATATGTATACCCACACACATATATCCCAATGTAATCTTATGTATAGAATCATGGCAAACCATTTTTCAATAGATTAAAAAGAAATACTAACTTTAGATCAGCCCTGTCCAAACTAAGATGAATTCAAAATTGCTAGAATCTAAACTTTTCTAATTGTTTTTATTCTAACCTACCATTAAAAAAGTATCAATAGTTTGTGGATATAAAGAGGTGCTTTTAGGACAAAAGAATTTGCTAGCTTTATTCTGTGAGCTAATCCAGTGAATATGCTTTCCAAACTGCAATTTATCAAGGAGCAATTTTGTTTTGCAGCATATCAAACTAAACGTTGATAGCAGTTTGTAAAGTACCAGGCATTTTCCTCAAAATGTTGACTTTAGCCACTGCTGCACTTTGTAATGTTATTATGGAGCAAGAGTTTGCTCTTGTGTTGAGGAAACATGGAAAAAAAAATTAGAAAAGTGAATTGTGGTTGGACTGAAGAGTCCATTAGCAGGCAGTTATAAAAATAGACACTGTCAACTCCTTTCGACACTTCTTTTGCTACCCAGCAGGTTTTCCAGGGTAAATTTTCACCTTAAAAGGCCACTGTTTTTGCTATTTAGCTTGCACTCTAGAACAACTTAACCTGAATATCCATTGATGTATGTGGGAGGAAGGAAACTATTTTAGAAGTAATCTAAAAAGAAAACAATTACCAAAAAAGCCTTCATTCTAAAACAAATAGACACGGTGCTTAGATTATTGATCACACTGAGGCAGCCCACGCCGGGGAAATAACCTGTGAACAGGAAGTCAGGGGTGCTGCCCTGTTCTGGACTCCACCAGCAATCTCAGCCAAGTCACGCTTTTTGAGGCCCAGTTTCCTCACACTAAAATGGAGGATGTAATACCTGTCATGTACCAATCACAAGGTTGTTTTGATGATACAAGACACATGAAGGCACTTCGTCCATCAAAGGACTGTTTATTTATTCATTTATTCAATCAATATTTATTGAACACCATCCATGTGCCCAGCACTGTTCTGTTATTGTTGTGTGCTGTTGAGTTGATTCCAACTCATAGCAACCCTACAGGACAGAGTAGAACTGCTCCATAGGGTTTCCTAGGCTGTAATCTTTACAAGAGCAGACCGCTAGGTCTTTTCTCCCAGGGAGCCGCTGGTGGGTTCCAACTGCCAACCTTTTGTTAGCAGCCAAGCACTTAACCATTGCGCCACCAGGGTTTCTTAGCACTATTCTAGGGACTGGAAATACAACAGCGAGTAAGACATGATCTCTGCCCTCAAGGAACTTACAATCCACTGGGGACATGGACAAGACATAAATCTCTATCCACTGTGAGAAATGCTATAAAAGGGTGGAGGTATAGGGACCACCTAAGGAGCCCTGGTGGCACAGTGGTTAAAGCGCTCGACTGCTAACCGAAAGTTTAGCGGTTCAAAATCACCAGTGGCTCTGTGAGAGAAAGATGCGGCGGTCTACTTTCGTAGAGATTTGCAGCCTTGGAAACCCTATGGGGTCGATATGAGTTAGAACCAACTCGAAGGCCGTGGGTATAAGGACCACCTAGGAAGCGCCCCTCCCTTCCTGGAGCATCACAGTAGGCTTCCTGGAAGAAATGATGTCTAAGGAGAGGCCTGAATGACAGACAGGAGCACGTAGTGAATGGCTGGGGGAAGTAGCCCAGGTACAGGGAACAGCATGTGTAAACACATTTGGAGAACACAGTACATGGTGCTTTAATGAAACCAAATCAGTACGGTTAAATCATGGGAAGCCAGAAAGGTGGGGGAATGAGCTTGAGGTAGGAGAAGCCCAAATCAGGAAGGAGTTTTTAAGCCACCTTAAGGAGTGTAGACTTTGTCTAGGGGGCAATAAGGATGCATATAAAGGTGAGAAACAAGTGATCTAATTTGCAGTTGAGAAAGATTAACAGAATGAACTTTAGGGAGACAATGAGAGGAAAACCAGCGACGAGCCTGTTTCAGAGGTGAGACAGTACAGTGAGGGGTGTCAGGTGGGTATAGGGGGAAGTATATACATTCTAGATATTTGTAGAAGATAGAAAGACAGGACTTGATATGTGGGGGCAAACGGGGAATTCATGAACTAAGGATGAGTCCTAGGTTTCTGCTCTGGGTAACTGGAGGGTGGTGAAGCCATTCACTGATATCGGGAACACAGCACAGGTGTATGAGTGAGGCAGTTAAGAAACTTGCTTGTCCATGCTGAGCTGTCTAACAGGCAGGAGAACAGGTAGGGCACTGGAAACAGGCAAATTTGGGAGTCATCAACGCAGAAGTATTGGTTAGAGACAAGAGGATGCATGAAATTTCCCAGGAAAAATAAGTAAAGTGTGGCAAAAATTGGTATTCTGTGGAACAGCATCTAAGAGATGGCCAGGTAAAGACCATATGGAAGCTTGATTATAACAGCTAACACTTTTTGTTGTTGTTAGGTGCCATTGAGTCAGTTCTGACTCACAGCAACCCTATGTACAACAGAAGGAAACACTGCCCAGTCCTGTGCCATCTTCACAATCCTTGTTGTGCTTCAGCCCATTGTTGCAGCCACTGTGTCAATCCATCTCCATGAGGTCTTCCTCTTTTTCACTGACCCTGCACTCTACAAACACTATGTTCTTCTCCAGGGACTGGTCCCTCCTGATAATATCTCCAAAGCACCTGAGATGAAGTCTTGCCATCCTCCTTTCTAAGGAGCATTCTGGCTATACTTCTTCCAAGACATATTTGTTCATTCTTCTGGCAGCCATGGTATAGTCGATATTCTTCGCCAACACCAGAATTCAAAGGCATCAATTCTTCTTCAGTCTTCCTTATTCATTGTCCAGCTTTGACATGCATATGAGGTGACTGAAAACACCATGGCTTGGGTCAGGTGCACCTTAATCCTTGAAGTGACATCTTTGCTTTTTAACACTTTAAAGAGACCTTTTGCAGCAGATTTGCCCAATGCAATGAGTCTTTTGATTTCTTGACTGCTGTTTCCATGGGCATTGATGGTGGATCCAAGTAAAATGAAATCTTTGACAACTTCAATATTTTCTCCGTTTATCATGATGTTGCTTATTGGCCCAGTTGTGAGGATTTTTGTTTTATATTGAGGTGTAATCCATACTGAATGCTGTGGTCTTTGATCTTCATCAGTAAGTGCTTCAAGTTCTCTTCACTTTCAGCAAGCAAGGTTGTGTCATCTGTATAACCCAGGTTGTTTGTTAATGAGTCTCCCTCCAATCTTGATGTCTCATTCTTCTTCATATAGACCAGCTTCTTGGATTATTTGCTCAGTATACAGATTGAATAACTATGATGAAACGATGCAACCCTGACACACACCTTTCCTGACTTTAAACCACGCAGTATCCCCTTGTTCTGTTTGAACAACTGCCTTTTTGTCTGTGTACAAGTTCCTCATGAGCACAATTAAGTGTTCTGGCATTCCCATTGTTTGCAATGTTATCCATAATTTGTTATGATTCACAAAGTCGAATGCCTTTGCATAGTCAATAAAACACAGGTAAACATCTTTCTGATATTCTCTGCTTTCAGCCATGATCCACCTGACATCAGCAATGATAACCTTAGTTTCACGTCCTCTTCTGAATCCAGCCTGAATTTCTGGCAGTTCCCTGTTGATGTACTGCTGCAACTGCTTTTGAATGATCTTCAGCAAAATTTTACTTGTGTGATAGCAATGATATTGTTTGATAATTTCTGCATTCTGTTGGATCATCTTTCTTTAGAAGGGCAAAAATATGGATCTCTTCCACTTGGGTGGCCAGGTGGATGTCTTCCAAACTTCTTGGCATAGATGATGAGCATTTCCAGTGCTGCATCTGTTTGTTGAAACATCTCAATTGGTATTCCGTCAATTTCCGGTGACTTGTTTTTTGCCAATGCCTTCAATGCAGGTTGGACTTCTTCATTCACTACCATTGGTTCCTGATCATATGCTACCTCCTGAAATGGCTGAATGTCAACCAATTCTTTTTGGTACAATGATTCTGTGTATTCCTTCCATCTTCTTTTGATGCTTCCTGTGTCATTCAATATTTTTCTCATAGAATTCTTCAACATTGAGACTCAAGGCTTGAATTTTTCTTCAGTTCCTTCAGCCTGTGAACTACCAAGAGTATTCTTCCCTTTTTGGTTTCTACCTCCAGGTCTTTGCACATGTCATTATAATACTTTACTTTGTCTTTTTGAGCCACCCTTGAAATTTTCTGTTCAGATCTTTGACTTCATCATTTCTTCCTTTTGCTTTAGCTACTCAACGTTCAAAAGCAAGTTTCAGAGTCTTCTACATCCATTTTGGTCTTTTCTTTCTTTCCTGTTTTTTTAATGACCTCTTACTTTCCTTGTGTGTAATGTCCTTGGTGTCGTTCCACAGTTTGTCTGGTCTTCAGTCATTAGTGTGCAATGCACCAAATCTATTCTTGAGATGGTCTCTAAACTCAGGTGGGATATACTCAAGGTTGTACTTTGGCTCTCATGGCCTTGTTCTAATTTTCTTCAACTTCAGCATATGAGCAATTGATGGTCTGTGCCACAGTCAGCCCCTTACCTTGTTCTGACTGATGATATTGAGCTTTTCCAGCATCTCTCTCCACAGATGTAGTCAATTTGATTCCTGTGTATTCCATCTGGCCAGGTCCCTGTGTACAGTCACCATTTATGTTGTGGTAAAAAGGTATTTGTAATGAAGAAGTCATTGGTCTTGCAAAATTTCATCATGCGATCTCTAGCATCGTTTCTATTACCAAAGCCATATTTTCCAACTACCCATCCTTCTTCTTGGTTTCCAACTTTCACATTCCAATCACCAGTAATTATCAAGGCATCTTGATTGCATGTGTGATCAGTTTCAGACTTCAGAAGTTGGAAAAAATCTTCAATTTCTTTATCTTTGGCCTTAGTGGTTGGTGGGTAAATTTGAATAATAGTCAAATTAACTGGTCTTCCTTGAAGGTGTATGGATATTATCCTATCATTGACAGCTTTGTACTTCAGGACAGATCTTGAAATGTTCTTTTTGACGATGAATGCAAGGCCATTCCTCTTCAAGCTGTCATTCCTGGCATAGGAGACCATATGATTGTCTGATTCAAAATGGCCAATGCCAGCCCACTTCCACTGACAAATGCCTAGGATGTCGATCTTTATTGCATTTCATTTCATTTTTGACGATTTCCAATTTTCCTAAATTCATACTTCTTACATTCCATGCTCCAATTATTAATGGATGTTTGCAGCTGTTTCTTCTCATTTTGAGTCATGCCACATCAGCAAATGAAGGTCCTGAAAGCTTGACTCCATCCATGTCATTAAGGTTTATTCTACTTTGAGGAGGCAGCTCTTCCTCAGTTGTATTTTGAGTGCCTTCCAACCTGAGTGACTCATCTTCCGGCACTATATCAGACAATGTTCTGCTGCTATTCATAAGGTTTTCACTGGCTAATTCTTTTCAGAAGTAGACTGCTGGGTCCTTCTTCCTAGTCTGTCTTAGTCTGGAAGCTCAGCAGAAACCTGTCCAACATGGGTGACCCTACTGGTATTTGAATACCAGCAGCATAGCTTCCAGCATCACAGCAACACACAAGCCCTTACAGTACAACAAAATGACAGACGCATGGGGAGCTAACACTTACTTAGTACCTATTATTCGCCAGTCACTGGACTGTGTCCATTATACATGTAAACCCTAAAAGTTACAACAACTCTACCAATTTACTGGGTCATACTGCTAGATGTCAATTTTTATTTTTTTCCATGAGATTCAATCTCTTTTGGGATTCTCTTTGGTTTAGTCAGTTTGGCACTGCTCCTGGGGCGAAGCTCTCTGAACCTGGGTGGTTTTGGGGTGGGGAAACTAGACCACCTCAGTTGTTGGACTTAAGCAGAAACTCTCTTTCCTTCCCCTGCACCTGCATTAATTCATCCACAAAGTGATAAGGCCCAGAGTGCCACAATGAAGGTGTGGGCTTAGAATGCCAAAGGAAATGAGACTGTTTGGGCCAGCTTTGGTTCTAAGCCTTACAGCTAGCAGCTAGGCGCAAGTCCCTGTGGCTTTATGAAATCCAGTCCAGATTAGCAACGATAAGGTTCCACACTGGAGCTTGAGGCCAAAGTTTAAGCAAGGAATAGTGTTTCTTGGATTGGCATTGTCATCTGTTGCTCTTTATTTCCATTTCAAGACAGGGGAATTATGCAGGAGGTGCTATTGGGGTAGGATTCAGCTGTTTGGCTATCTGCCACCACTCAATTTCATTTCACTCTTGAGACATTATTCACACCCAGGTTGCAGACAGGACTACATAAGATAAAAAGCATCCTGGTTTACCCTGGACAGTCCTGGTTTACAGTTTTTGTTTCAGGATCCGATTCAGTTTAGAGTCTGCCACACTCAAAAATCTCCTAGTTTGGAAAATAAATCATATGGTCAATCATATAAGACTATAAGCTAGGCCTAGTAATTTTTAAGCCAATGCCTTTTGTGCTTATCTAGGTGGTTTGTTGGTTGGATAGTTGGTTGGCTGGTATGCTATTTTGGGTTCTCTTTAACGAACACTTACCACTACTATTCAAAGCACATGGCAATAATGTTTGGACAATATCATCACTGCATATGAGTGGCAAATTATTAAAATAGGGATCAGAAAAGGCCATACCTAAATATGAGATGATCAAACAAAAATCTACACAGGTATAATTTTTACATTATATTGGTATTTAAAATCTTAACCATGTCTTCTAAAGTTTTAGAATATTTTTATGTTCCTGCTTTTCTGTAAATATATTGTGACTTGGAAATACTTGTAGATTTTATAAAGTTCAATGTCTTTTCTTTCCCAACTTTCTCTCCCACCCATGAGTTTCCGATATTTCATACTCTGAAGTCACATCAAAGATCTTAAAATGTGGTACTTGCAATTTAGTTAATGTTTTCTTTAAAACTCCTGTGTTTGTTGGGTAATAAGAAGACTTTGATAATGAAAACGGTTAATGTAAGGGCATTTTATTAGGGGCATGTTAAGGTTGAGCACTCAACAGGTAAGTGTTTAACACTCAGAGGTATTTCAAAGCTGGCAAGATTCATTCTGAAGGGAGACAGAAAATATATGAACATTTGGGATAACAGAATTGGGCCCAAACAAGGATGAAAAGTGCAGGAAATAGTGGAATAAAGTTTTTCTCTAAGAAGACCTTTGAATAGTAATGTTCTTAGGTCCCATAATTCTCGTCTGCTACCATCCAGTGCTTTGGATTTCAACCCCAGGGTTTGATGAAATAGAACAATTTATGTTCCCTTTTTCTTTAGTATAATGTCTGTCTTTCAAGAATTATCAGTTTACAGCTAGGGTGTTCTGTTAAAGGAATTAAGAACATCTGTTAAGCTCTCCTCACTCCAAAATTCCTCTGTATAAACCTGTGATATATAACGAACCTCCCTTTGGGTAAATACAAGTGTTAGTTAAGAACTTTAATTCCATCTTAGTCCACGTGTTTCCTATATGGTGTCCTAATTATCTTTCTGTGCTAAATCCAGCTTCTCAGAGAAATACATCCTGTCAAACCAAAGTCTCTCCTTGTGCTGGGAAACCTTTAGAACCCAGAGAGGAAGGAGATAGGAAATTGTGGGGAGATGATCCCTTATATCAAGGATAATCCAGGTACACTGTTGGTGCCTGGGTCTATCCTAGTTCATATCTCATTGATGCATATCTGTTTGGGAAGAGGCCAAAGTAATGCTATCTCTGGGACTTAACATTTGGAGCCTTACTGCTGAGGCAAGAGGTAGATCTAATCCAAAGTACTAGGTATCCAGGTATATTAGAGTACCCCATTTTAAAGTTGTACACACACTCATACACAAAGGTAGGTGTGTAAAATTACCTCAGCTATGTGTAAAATTATCTCTTGCGTGTGTATGAGCTACCTTTTCCAAAATTGTTTCAGTTAGCATCCTTACCTCATCTGCAACTTTCCATATTTCTTGATCACTCCACTGTTCACAGGGATCCAAGTTTTTTCTAAATGTTCCAGAAAAGATGAAAACTTTCTATAACAATAAGGGAAAAAAACCAAAAACCATGAATAACTTAAATATGTTTTTATTTTTCACTTGTTTTATTGTGAAGTATTTCAAGCAAAGTAAATAAATAAAATAAAGATAATATAACAAACATCCATGTACTTACCATTCAGTTCTGTCAAATTCTAATATTTTATCATATTTGCTTTGCCTCAATTTTTAAGAAATAAAATATTACAGTAACATTTAAAGCCCCTCGTGAACACTTTTCTAGTCCCCATTCCTTTAGGATAAAGAAACTGAGATAAGCTGTGAGAATTAGATAAGGAGCCCTGCTGGCTCAGTGGTTAAGTGCTCAGCTCCTAACCTAAAGGTCAGTGGTTCAAACCCACCAGCCGCTCCACAGAAGAAAGATGTGGTAGTCTGCTTCCATAAAGATTACAGCTTTGGAAACCCTATGGGACAGTTCTACTCTGTCCTACAGGTCGGAATTGACTCGACTGCAATAAGTCTGGTTACAGGAGAAATTAAATTTTTTTCCCTAGCAATATTCATTATAAACAAATATAAAATTAAACAGTTAAAAACAACAACAAATGTGTAGGTTCCAATTAACTTGTTGGAATGAATTCCTATTTTGCTAATGTATTTTCCTCTGATTTGCTTTAAATCTTGGCTTGTTATGTGATTTTGAAATTGTTTTCATTTACAGACACTTATTTAAACATACATGTCCATTTGGTCTATAAACCAAGGCACACCTCTACTTACATGAGCAGACAGGCACAGGAGAGAGGCGTAACTTTGAAATCCGTGAAAGAACAGAAATCAAATATTTGTTTAACTGGGTGCATGTTACAAAGGGAGGCTGATGAAGCAGTCTGCTGCGGTGACAAAAGGCATCCTCATTCCCTGCAAGGAGCACTGCACAGCTATCATCCTGAGATACCTGACTTGCCACATCACTGTCCACTTAGATTTAGATCTATACGATTAAAAACTGCTCCAAAAAAAAAAAAACTACTGTCTCATTGGTGGATGCTGCTGCAGTAATAATATTTGGTTCTTTCCTTATGCTTATGGGTGAACTGAAAATGACTTTTAAAAAAAATTTTTTTTATTGTACTTTAGATGAAGGTTTACAGAACAAATAGTTTCTCATTAAACAGTCAGTACACATATTGTTTTATGACATTGGTTAACAACCCCATGACATGTCAACACTCTCCATTCTCAACCTTGGAAGACCTTTTTTTGGTGAAAATATACATAGCCAAAGTTACACCATTTTGAAAGTTTCTACATGTACAGTTCAGTGACATCAATTACATTCTTCCAGTTGTGCTGCTATTCTCACTATCCTTTCCCAAATTATTCCATCCCCATTATCTTCAATTCACTGTCCCCTAGGCTTCCCATCAAACTTTTTGAGCTGCTGTTGTCAGTATGATCTCACATAGATAATTCTTTTTTTTTTTTTGTACCTTAGATTGAGGTTTGCAGAACAAATAGTTTCTCATTAAACAGATAGTACACATATTGCCCTATGAATGGTTAACAACCCCACGACATGTCAACACTGTCCCTTCTCAACCTTGGGTTCCCTATCACCAGCTTTCCTGTCCCCTCCTGCCTTCTAGTCCTTGTCCCTGGACTACTGTGCCTCATTAGTCCTGTTTTGTTTTATGAGGCTGTCCAGTCCCTGGCTGAACGGTGAACTTCAGGAGGGGCTTCACGACCGAGCTAAAAGGGTGTCCGGGAGCCATACTCTTGAGGTTTCTCCAGTCTGTCAGGCTGGTAAATCTGGTCTTTTTTGTGAGTTAGAATTCTGTTCTACATCCATTTCCAGCTCTGTCCAGGACCCTCTACTGTGATCCTGGTCAGAGCAGTCAGTGGTGGTAGCCGGGCACCATCTAGCTGTCCTGGACTCAGTCTGGTGGAGGCTGTGGTAGCTGTGGTCCGTTAGTCCTTTGGACTGATCTTTTCCTTGTATCTTGTTCTCTTCATTCTCCCTTGCTCCTGAAGGGGTGAGACCAGCGGAGTATCTTAGATGGCTGCTCACAGGCTTTTAAGACCCCAGACGCTGCTCACCAAGGTAGAATGTAGAATATTGTCTTTATAAACTGTGTTATGCCGATTGAGCTAGATGCTCCCTGAGACCATGGTCCCCACAGCCCTCTGCCCAGCAATT